>NC_083597.1:39069484-39374651 GCF_020882245.1 Rhopalosiphum padi
AATATTTTTTTTACATAATTTCCAGTCAAAATAAAACAACAGTAAAAGTTTTTTTTAAATTTTTTTGTACGACACAATGCATATTTAATTTCATATTCTGAAGCAAAATATTTTTCGGTGTATTTCGATGTATAACAATTGAAATCCAGACGAGTAGTTAATGAGTTATAAGTAATTAATGTTTAAATAAGCTGAGTAGTAGACAAACATTTTGCAGGGTATCCCTATACCACTCCACACCACTTAGTTAAACTTTAAATAGGTGCCTACTTATAACTCATAAACTACCCGACTGAATTTCGATTTTTAAGTATCGAAATACTCCAATAAATATCCTGCTTTGGGATATAAAATTAAAATGTAGGTTGTTTTACAAAAAATTAAAAACTCAAAATATAATCAATATATAATATAAAATCAAAAATATTTAAAAAATATATTGTTTTATTACGAATAGACATTTTGAAAAAAAAATATTTTCAAAAACTAAAATAGGTTTTGAAATAATGAGTGTTGTTTGATTAAATAAAAAAAAATCATCTAGTATAGGTAATATAACGGCAGAGTTCAGTTTATATAATACACAGCTGCTATGCTGAAATACCAGACGGAACTACTGCAGTATGTATAATGTATATATTATATATTATATAATATCGATTTTATAGATATGTGCGTAGTAGTGAGTATGCGTGTGTAATTTTTAAACTGTATAAATGTTTAAATTTGTTACAACGGACCCTATATATTGTATATATAAATATTGTATTCACATAATAAACATTCAAAGTGTTCTAATCCCCAGATTTAGTGCGGTGAGTAATGAAAAAATAAATTAATCATACCTAAATATCGATTTGTAGGAAAGAAACGGGCGTTTTATCAATATAATTGAATCGTATACGCGTAACGTATCGTCAATCGTTCGTCGATTGTTTGACCTTCGAAGTTTATACTCCCTGGTTCGGTGTTAAAAGTTTACACTACTGCACGGCACATATATACATATATACTCAATCCGAACCGTAGTCGTTCGGTTGTTTACGGGTGAACGTTTTGCTAGATTGTGAAAAAAAAGAGTTTTTCGAATTCCGCGACTGTCGATTGGTGTCAAAATATTTCTTGATCAATATGTTAGGTATATGATTGAATTGTTTGAACTACTCGTTAACTGAAAACTCGTTAATCTCCTATTTGTATGCCAAATTTCAGGTTACCTAACATAAAAGGTGGGAAAAAAAGTCGATGAATCGATTCTCTCGCGTGTACGGGAATTATTATTATTATTATATAATTAAAGTTTATATTCTACGAGTATATATATTACGGGTACATTATATATACATATTTATGGGGTACATGCGCTTTTTATCGACCCGTAAGTGAAAAAAAAAATAAACGACATGATACTTATTTGTAGGTATCTATACATCGGACACCGTAAAACCTAACCTACATAACTTTCGCACAACCTACTGGAGTACTACACTATACACATAATATTACATAAATCTATCGGTTAATTTTGTCGGCCCCCCGAAATTTATCCGATAGTAACGCTATTGTTAAAGTCATCGTGACGCGCATAGGTATACTAAAGCGCAGAAGATCTACGAACAACAACAACATATATGATGTCGTATGTCATATACATATTTTGTTATTACTGGCTAATCCCATCATAGCGTTGCGGGGGTGTGCGCTGGCGCGTTAAAATTGTACTGTTGTTTGTCGCTATAATTGCGCCTGAAAACAACGTGGATCCGCGTTGTAACAATTATTGTTATAAACGTTGACGTTGACGTTGACGAACACACGTAGTGCACGCTGTATATGTACCTATTTTGTATTGGCGCCCGAATCGGCGGGGTATGTGCCAGTCAAAATATGTCGATTTACGTGGGTATTTCGAAGCGACGACGATTCGTGATGTTCGAAATATCTACCTGGATTTTGTTTTCTCTCCTTCGACAATATTCAAGGATTCGGACCCGGGGCGAACGAGAACACGCAGCAGTACAAAAAGTAATATTAAACAAAGTCACGTAAACACGCAAGCGCGTGCGCTAGCTGCTCTTGCGCTCGTGCGTGTTTGTGTATGTGTGTGTGTGTGTGTGTGTGTGTGTGTG
This sequence comes from Rhopalosiphum padi, assembly GCF_020882245.1. NCBI lineage: Eukaryota > Metazoa > Arthropoda > Insecta > Hemiptera > Aphididae > Rhopalosiphum > Rhopalosiphum padi. The sequence goes on from NC_083597.1 coordinate 39,071,614, forward strand.
TGTGTGTGTGTGTGTGTGTGTCGGGAAGAGAGATAGAGAGAAAAAACACCGAATACCGTATAGATACGTGAGAATAAAAGGAATTTTTTCGACCAGGACCGGTCAAAGTAAGGGTAAAACAATACAAATACAATGTCGCATCACATACTGTAGTGGCAGGTGGTATATATTGCGGCATAGGTGATATGGTGGTGAACGCGGCTCGGCCGCTGCAGGTGCCCCTTAACAGCACGGATCACGTGATACTACAGACGGGTTAGGACAACCGAAACGGAATTCATAAATATTATCGCAATACAAGTAATAACAGAATGTTATATTATAATATGTACCTACATCGTCAATATACGAAAGACAAACACAATACACTGCGGCGGCGGCATAATTACGTATACAATATCAGGTGCATGCCACTACACACAAAGGACCTAAAGGAACATCAAACAACTGAATAGTTATAATAATAATAATCATAATAACGATATAGGCGAACACATAAATAATAATATAATATACATGTGTTTGAAGGTACGACTACATACATAGATTTACATATTATAATATAGTCTCTATTACTGCTGTGGTCAACTAATATAATATAATATTATAATAATACCAATGTGCGTTTAAAATAAACACAAGACATATCAATATAATGTATAATAACGCAACGTCCATGCAAAACATAATATATTACCACTAAGTCTACGTGTAACTATATATGTAATAGTATATTATTATATTATGCGTATACGTGATGAATAAAATCGTACGACTGCGTACGTGTAATATTATTATTGGTAACGTCGTACGAAAAAACATTGATATATCATTATACGATAGATATCGCGCAATAGTCTCGAACGAAAATCAGTCGTCGTGACGTGCGGTAGGTATAGGTAATCATCGTACGCACGACGACCGTCGATGAATATCGTATTACACCTTCATATCCATCACCGCGACAATCCCTCACCCCCTCCGCAAAGATCGTTCCAACTGCAATTCATATCGTCGTCGTCGTCGTTTTCGTCGTAGGTACATATAATATGATGATGTTAGATTAAGTGCACAGCGAATGCGCGCGGGTGGTTTGAATGTTGCGATTAACGTACACGGTGAGTACACGGTCCGAATTTAGCCGCACGCCTAAGTCGTACACGGAATTGTAATAACAAGGTAAACGGACGGTATTCCGAATTGGGGGGGGGTGCTGACGACGGGGGTTTATCGCGTGAAAATGAAAACGAAACGATAATACCGGTTTCGTCGACCCGTCCGCCGGGGACGGGGACGTATATATCGATCACTCGGGAAAAGTCGAAACACCTCTTCGGAGGCGGTGGTGATTGACGATTGCCGATATAGGTAGGTACCAGCTGTATGTGCACAATACGTGCTCGCGATCTCGAAAGTTCGACCAGAGTTCCCGCGCACCTCCCGATCCCCCTCCCGAGGGCCGGCGCGCGTTATCGCGATATGCCGTGAAAACAATAAGGGGGCGCCTACGACATCAGCAGCAGCAGCAGCAGCAGCGGCGGCGGCGGCGGCAGCGGTGCAGCAGCGATTTCGACATAAAACGATATTTTATAATATTATAATATGTACTAAAATACCATTAAAATTATAATATCGTGTTTGAACATGACCGGGAGACATCAACTACGGCTTACCTGTGTGGTCTTTACTATATATGTTTTATTATTATTATTATTGTTGTTGTTGTTGTTGTTGTTTTATCTTTTGAGAAAAAAAAAAAACAAAACTGATTATTATATTATATATTATATAAATTATTCGAAAGACAGACAGCCGTCGCTTGAGTAGCGAGAGCGCGCGGGCCCGACGTTAGGCGAGAGACGCGGAAAAAAATGTAAAAAAATGTATTAAAAAAAAAAATTATCAGCAAAAAACGCGATCGAATTCAGACGGCGGCGGTGGCGGCGAACGAGATCGGACGCATCGCGCGCGTCGAACACGAATAGAACAAAGTGTGTCTGTCGGTCGGTCGGTCGGTCGTTATCACACACACACACTCACACACACGCACACGCACACACACACACACACACACACACGCACACGCACGCACGCACAGACGCGGGCGCGCGCGCAAACGATTTTACTACCGGCACGCAAGACGGCGGGCGGGCGGGGGACAAGACGACGTCGGATACGGAGCGCTGGAAACGATTTGCACCGCGCGCGCGGAACACACACGGCCGACCTGGCGAGCGGGGGCGAAACGGCGCGTGCGCGCGTCACGCACACACCGTATACTCGTCGTCGTCGGCGGCGGTGGCGGCGGCGGCGGCGGTCTGTATAAATAACGTAAAAAAAATAAGGAGAAAAAAAAGGACCAAACCAGAAAACTATGCGTTTTCGTGAGCTGTGTGCGCGTGTGCGCGCGCGCGCGTCCGTGTGTGCGTCTGCGTTCGCGCGTGTGCGTGTGAGTGTGTTTATTTTTGTTGGGTCAGGCCGTCGCATCGATCCAACAGCTGGAATAAGGCCCGACCGGGTGCGAACGGATTTACGTCGATAGGGGGCTGGCCGCCGGCGGCGGTGAACGAGTCCCGGCGGCCACGACGACATCTAGGCACGGAGCGCGGAGGTTTGCGCGACCCGAGAGTGTCGCACAAAGATGTCACCACCGGTTTCGTGAACGGTGCACGAAGAACAAACGATTTTATGACGATAATATTAATTATTAGCGCGTTTTACCTGCGTTAACGGGTACTTTTTAATTTGTCGTTACTGCTTAGCAGTTGGCGGGCGTGTTATCGATACGGGACGACGACCGCAAATGAACGATGGGGAAAAAATGACCGATATATCTCAATCCCACGTCTTCGATGGTACTCGACTTCCTTGCTCGATAAGTCGACTTGTATCGTTATAATATTGATAAATATAAAATTGAGTTAAACGGTATTATAGAAAAAAAATATATAAATGTACATATTTTTTCATTTAAATTATATAACATTATTTTGTTTGTGGTATATATAAGTTAAAGATTATGAATGACAATAAAATGCAATTAGAACAAAACAAATATATTATTAGGTAGTGCGATTTGTGATTGTGATCGGCATGACTGCATATGGTTATATTTTCAAATTTCCGAATCTATAATTAGATACGGACCGTAAACCCTCTGTTTAGATTAGTCAACAAATTTAGGTCATCAATGTGTTATAAAAAAAAAACAATTTACTCAATTTAGCTCTCGTGTTTCGTTTTATTTTATGATATTGGGGATATAACTGATATATGTATTTAATTTCGGTTTTTAAATATTATGAATAATGTAACTAGTTAAATGGATTAATATACGTTTATAGCTTTCGCATGCAAATGGTTGAACGGGATACTTCTAGACACATATGGCTTATGTGGTATAAACTAGCTAAAAGTTTTGAATGCTATATTACATCTCAAAGTTTAATCAAATCATATCTGAATAATATATTTGTTTTAATGACTTTGAAATTAAAATTGGCAAATAGTGTTTGTCATTGAGTTGCAGCCACATAGCACTCGCACGGAGTTGTTTAAATTATTATTGTTCGATCACAAATTCAAATTAACATTCAAATCTTGGTTTCTGCATAGTAATAATTGTATTATTAATATACTAACTGAGATATTATGTACTACGTATGTAATATTTCGTTAGTAGATTATATAATATACGTCTATTCTAGAGCTAGATGTATGTATCATATTATGTGATCCAACTGAATAGCAGTAAATAAAATTAGATGACTATAAAAATTAACAATAATATATCAATAGTATAACATTTTTTCTATAATATGAGTATTAACAATAAATGAAGAATTTTTTTTATCTTAAAGTATTGTTAAACCTTGATTACGTTTGAATCGACTATTGTGATATTTTTCTGTTAAATGTATACATTTTATGCGTGCGATATTTCCAGAAGTTATATTATTACAATATTAGTATGAAAGTATCACGAAATATTTACTTTTCTATTCTGTTTAACAATACCTATATTCATCATGACAACCAAAATTCTCAGTGTACATTTTTGACGTGATCTCGCCTCTTTTTTCGTCCCGGCGTTTAATACCACAATTGGATTCGTTTTTGGGATCTCATTATTATGTTAAAATACAAAATTGTGGTAACACGGCGTCTTGGATAGGCTATTTAGCTACACAATATTACGGCTGCCTGATAAACTTACTGGTCTAGAGTCTAGACTCTAGACTCTAGGTATAACTACTTGTTTTGTAATAATACTATATAATCACTTTTATTTTATTATTTAACTTTGAATACAGGATAACTGTATGAATGAAAATCACTTCGTAATAATATTTCAAATTTACAATTATTTTAACAAATTTTAATTTGTTTGAATATTGTTATTACTATATTTACCTAAGATACAAATACACAATTCATAAATAAGTATAGGTAAATTCTATCAGTTAAACTTTAGACGGAGGATAACAATTTTATTTTAATGTTTATTAACTTAGGTAGGTACATAATGTTGTTATAACATGTCAAAAAAAAAAAAAAAAAATAGTGCGGTATTACAAATATTTATAAATCTCTAAATTATTTTATTTACATTTATCTCAACATTTCTCGTGAATCATGATAAACCAATAACAATTATTTATACCATTACGCATTATCAAATAATGTTTTTCGATAATTTATATTATATGTATTATATAATTATAAATTATATTATTGTTTATGTATCTATTATACTTATACTACAGTTTTTAGATTAAATTTATTCCAACTGTAGTTATCGTGTAATTAAATTACTAAATAATTTAAAAAAAAAATAGTAGTGAATAGTAAGATATAATCACAGACCCAATCTCAATCTCATTTTTCTGTCAGGTGCTATTCATTTTAAAATTTTATTTATAACCATTTTATTGGTTAATATTAAATTAAAAATTAAAAATTATATATTATAGGTTAAACGCCAACTAGACATTGTTATACCAATCATGGAAATTTAGGTATGCTCACAAGGAATGTACACAATATTCGAACTAAAATTTTGAAAAATCGTATTATTTTAGCAATATAAGTAAGAATGGTTTTTATTGTTCTCCCTCACTATTTTGAACAGCGACTATCATTTATTTTATGTGTTATATACCTATTCATATTTATTATAAATTTTCAACCGCTCAATGTCATTGAAGCTTAAATTCAAAGACATTTATTTTATTTCCGTTCTAAAGTTTTATTGTGCAATACAGTATACACATACATTTCTATGAGACTTTTTTAGGGTTCATACTAAAAAGTAACTTAACCTATAGGTATAATAAGTATACTACGTACAATGTACAATGTGCATTGTATAATAATATGAACTATATCGTTTGCAGTAATATAAAAAAATTAATATATTTTTAACTTTTTTTTTATTTGAAATAGTTCTTTTTTATTTTATTGGATAAACAACACTTCAAATTTTAAAATTAATAACAAACAAACAAAATTATAATATCAAAAACGTAGTCATATCTATAATAATAATTGTATAATTTTTACATACTAATAACATTACAATATTATAGTTCATTAAAAATTACATGTATAGTATGTATAAGTATAGGCCCATATACAAAAACAAAATATAACTAAAATATAATAGCAGTTTATAATATAGATTAACACTATGAGCTTAATACCCGAGTAGTACCATACAATATTTATTTATGATTATGTGTGGTCATAAACTCATAAACAATTACGAAGGGTGAAATATTAACTCCTTTATAAAAATTCAACTTTAATTAAAATAATTTGAATAATATTTATAATTGATTGGAATAGCACGTTTCAGCGATAAAAACTGTGAGTACTGTGAGTTGTATATAACAAAATTCCCCAAAGTAAAAACACAATTAATTTAAATGTTGATAAACGATAAAGATTATTAAAACTCAAAAATATCAAATAATAATATTATTTATGTAAATCGTTCAGTCGGTCATATTATTTATTTACCAATAAACTCGTTTAAATCTCATATAGTTATATTTATATCACACATAGTCGATATAATATTCATGATTCCTCAAAAATCGTTTTAAATGTTCCTTCGACAGATTTTTATGTGAATATATATTTTGATTTAAGGTTACAGCACTACGTGAGTATGACCAAATAATACTAATAACAAAATATATTGCCTGTAGATTATATTATATTTATTAGTCAAATAAAATAAATTACAATATTTTCATCATGATATAATTTAACCTACACATTAATACTTTTATGTTACTAATGAAACTATTGAAAACACTGATCCTTTGTTTTTAAAGATTAAACAGAATATTTTATTATTGCAAATTATATTAAAAAATATTGATTGATTGTAGATATCCGGCATTTTAAATTTATATATATTTCCTATATATATACATATATATATATATAGGGAAAAAACTTAAATTCAGTTATTAACTATTATACATAGCCCGAAACAGATGATAAAGTAAACAGTTTTCCATATCAATCAAAAGGTAATATATAATTTTAGATATATTTAAATTGGAAATATATAGATACGAAAATCGCTATAATATATTCTATATAATAAAATAATTAAAATTTCATCATAGTATGTGTCAGCTTTGGTTGTATGATGAACAATAATAATAGTAAGAAGTGGATAATCGATTAACCGTCATACGCTACCGTCCATTCTTGATCACTTTTGGATGTAGAAAATAGAAAACCTTTTAAAAAGACAAATTATAGCTTGTTATATAAACATATTGAATAATAAATGTTTTCATTTTATCGTGATGATAAATAATAAAACGGGTACACTTTTAGTTGTCTTACATTAAATGTATTTTAAATTTCAAATAATTTAAATAGTAATAAGTTTACTGCTTATAAATATTTTTAACGGTTGAAACGAAGTGAATGCAGAAGAATAACTTAGTCTATAATATAGAAGTTATAACTATAAAGAGTTAAATTTTAAGGCCATAAATATAATACGTTGAATAATAAAAATATCCATAAATCTGCTCTCAAGATGAATTAATTATCTCGTCATCTTGACAACTCGACATAAGAGAATACAGTTTAGAAATGCACTCTCGCAATAATAATCTGTTCCATATTTTGTTTTCGTTAACGCCACAAGTATAAATAAAATTCTGAAAATAAATATTTGTTTTATAATAAGTTATGATATCATAAATAATTTGTTTAAATAAAATAATTTTACATTTATTCTATGAAAAAGTTTTCAATGATCTGTTTAAAAAAAAGGTATATGTACACAAAAAATGTAATTTAAAACAAATAAAAAAAAAGTTAATTTAAATGTTTGTTAGGGGTTGATTTATTATTAATTATTATTACTCATATTAATTTAACAAAGTAATACACATTGTAAAACAAATACGATGTTCTGAGCATTATTATTATTTTAATTTTGTACATTTTGTAAACATAATATTATATATATCAAGTAAATTGACAAATATAAAAGGAATACAAAATTAATATTAACAATATTAATCATAATTTATTAATTTTTATATGCATTTTTTAAAGCTTTTGAATTCCAAGTAAATCGGTATGGCATATAGATATATGTATATAATATTATGGTCAATACAGTTGAAAACAGGATAGGTACAAGGTATATAATATTATATACAGTATAATTTGGGGACCTATTGATTCCGCCAATATATAACATCTACTTCGTCACTACATTTTGTCTAAAAATAACCTACCAAACAGTTCCTCCACATACCAATTTGTATCTATGGTCGTTCTATTTAATTCTTAATTTTATTAAAAAAAAAGTATATTTACATTTTATTTAATTACATATCTAATAATTTAAAAAAACAATAACTTTACATACGTATAAATAGATATATTATGAACGAAATGTACATATCTATAAGGCAGAATAACATATTATAATAGTTAGATATTTTAAAACATTTAAAGAGTGTCCTATGATGACATAGATCGTGGTTACGCAAACTTTTTTTCATACAAATCTACACCTTTTTTTACTACAAATATTTAAGCAGATAATATTTTTCGAAAATTATCATGTGTCAGTATCGAAATCATAATTCGAACGATTATCTCAAGTATTATTTATAATAATCCTTAATAATGATTTAACATAAAATATAAAATAAATGTATTATTATATGTAGTATTTATTAGTTTTTACTATAAGATACTAAACTATTAATATAAATTAATAATTACTATAATATTTCGTAGCCCCATATAATTTAATCTATTATAGTATACTATAATCATGCTTAAACTCTTAGTACATGGAGATTAATAGTAATTTAAATACTACTCGTTCGATTTCTAATTTATATTATTTATGATTAAATTATTTTCTAACAATTTACAGTAAAAAAGATTGTTTTTATTTGAAATAAAAAAAATTTATCACCACACGAAATTCATAAACAGCATAGCATAATACGTAAGTGCTAGAAAATATACTCCTAAAGTGCAAATATCCAGGAGTAATAATTTGACTAAATTCATTATTTAAGGAGTGAATGAAGACAGCATGCCCGACGAATAGCCTGTATACAAATAAACATAATTAATCATGTTATATTATTCACAAATATTAAAGGATTCCGTGGATTTATTAATCCAATCTAATAAACAAACATCGACTTGGCATCCGTTATTGGCATGATATTTTTGTATAACAAATACAGAAAATAAGCAAGTTAAACGAAAGTATTATATTTTCTGCATTCATAACACATAGTGCAAAAATGTAATATGATTTAAATAAATTAGTAATAAAATACTAATTTAAATTAAAAACAATGGTTTAATTTTAAATTATTTATTTTAAAAAATAACATATAAGAGACTTTAACTTTAATGTAAATTGTCTATCGAACCTTTTTTTTAATTTATGTATTACCTATGCTTTATTTGAAGATTATTTTTATTTATTATTTGAAAATTTAAAATTGGTAAAATTTGTAAAATGTTTAATATATTTGTTTAATTTACGAAAAATGTTTAGAAAGTTTTGAATAAAATTTTTTTCATTTAAAAAATAATTTAAAAAAACATTAAAAAAAATTAAATTTTCAATAAACTATTAGTTTAGTTAGCATTTTTTTATTTATATTACACGTTATTATTAGAACAATTTAAATAATTTTATTTGGAAATACGTAGTTTGTTTATAAAAAAATCCCGGTACCATAATCTTCGATTCCTAAACCATCTTTTAAATGTATAGTAATGTATTTAATATATTTTTATTTTTTGTGTTACTAAAATGTATGTTCTAGAATTCAGGGATTCTCAAACTTTTATAAACACTGTACCCCTTTTTATCAATAAATTTTTTTGGGTACCTCTTATTAGTTACTAAACTAAAATATATATAAAAAAATTTAAAGAATTAGATACATGTTGGCCAGACTTGTACCCCTTAAAAAATGTCGAGTATCCCCAAGGGATACGCGTACCACAGTTTGAGAAACTTGTTAAATTTCACTAATTGAGTGAAATCGCGAATTGGCACACTTAAATTTTTCTTAAATTCTCAACAGCATTACCTGTCAAGTTGTCACGTAGTGGCTTATAAAAATGAAATGTCAAATGGTATTATGGTAATGTGTATAATTTAGATATGAGTACCTATGTGGAACTATATTTGTTTTATATTTAATTTTTAGTTTATGACTAATGATCGATAATTAATAGTTTTTTCAATTTATTATAATGTTCATATTTTCTAAGTACATTATAAACAATTAATATATTATAATTTAAAACGTTTTATTTATTAATTTATAATGTTTATTCTGAATAAGAAAAACAGTACCCAATATAACACGTGATGTTTCTTATTTTTTTCAAATGTAAAACTACTCAACATGTATTAAAATATATTATGTATAAATAATTTACGCGATCAGTTTAATATATATGTTTAGTTAATTCAAAACCGAAATATGTCTGATATTTCATCAATAATATTTTAACACCTATAATTTATAGCATAATAATAAATTAAAATAATTTAACCAGATAACTTGTAGGTATGATTTTTTTAAAGTACGATTATATAGAATTAACGCTTAACATTGTATTAATATTATACTCAATGAACAATAATAATATTCAATATATAGACGAATATTTAAAAAGTTGTAACCTCAATACAATCTGAATTAATATATACATCAAATAATCCTTTTACATTTTAATTATACCTATGTAATTAAAAATCTAATAGGTGTTATTTGTTTATCGCAGTATAAACTTACGTCATATAAATGTCGGCTTTTTGAATACCTATATCGTCATTATGTTCGGTTTTACATTTTAATGAGATCGCTACTAGATTTATAATAATATTGTACCTACCTTCATATATTTAAACTAATAAGACTAGATCATTAAATATTAATTAAATATTCAACGCGTTGAGATAGGCGTGCGTATCCAGTAAACCATAATGATGATAATATTTTATAATTAGGTTGGTAGATCATTTCATTTTATAAATGTTAGATATTATAATCACATTTTTATTAGTTTTTATTACACACCAAACAAAATTAACAATGGTATATTCGAATAATTTTTTAAATTAATAAAACGTATGTATTTCGTATGCATAGATGGTAAGTATCTTATGAATTCATAAATAAACGTAAATAATTTATAATCCAACAAACCGTAATGGCAAAATGTAAAACAATTTTTTTCACCGTCCTGTTCTACAGGCTATAGCCATATGATGTTGCAGGTCAAGTGTATGTTTCACTTTTACGACAATACTTATTACGATGTATACAAAAAACAATGAAAGAAAGTATTATGGTATTATACATTTAAATGTACAAAGTAAAATGTACAGATCTTCCAAATAATTTAACCATAAAAATAATATATAATCATATACTTTTCAGTGCGTATACCGCCATGACTACATTATTAATTATTATACCTACTGTGCATTACATATACAACCGCCATGTTATTGCACGATAGAATCACATAATGATCAAATCAAAATGCTTTCGAATATAGTGTATACTAGGTATGTATGCTGCGTGGTCGTAAAAATAACCAATTTGTTTTATTATTCGAATAAAGTATTAATCACGCCGTCGGGACGAATGAAACGTGGTTTAAAAAAAGGTAGGTAAGTACGAACAACATTTTATATTAGACTATAGTTTGATTGAAATAGAAAGTGTAGTTTACATATGCTAATGTTGATGGCCGTCGATATTAGTTCTCGTAAACAGGAAAACATACACATGCGTCATTCATAATGCAATACAGAAGGTAGGTATTTTTTACAGGTAGGCTTATTATACGGCGTAACTACATTCGACTGTATTGCTTCCAATAATATATCGGTACACAAAATAATATAATTTGGTTATAATATGATTGAATATATAGTTTACAACAGTGCGATATAAATAGATATGCAAAAAAACTAAATATAAATTTTAAATTTAAGTAAAAATCATACAATAATATAATCAATATAATGTATGTAAGTAATGATAACTTGATTTTGGCTTTGACAAATTAAAAATTACCCAAACTTAAATCAATAATATTGTTAAGGTAATAATAAACACAAAACAGCGTTTATATGCATTAAAGAATAGATGTTTTTAACTTTTCTAAACAGTTAATAATATTTTTATAACATAAAAGTTTTATTTTATTGAAATTTATAGGTTTTCATTTGTCCTTTCATCTCAATAACGAAAATTAATTATCTGAATATAACAAAATATAGACCACGAAGAGCATATTCGTATAATCATATTATAATATTTTGAACGATTGAATTTGTTTTTTCCCATTAGAAACAAGGATTTATATTTTGTTGTTTGAATGAAGAAACTACTTTAGTCTTTCAGAATAACAATTTACGACATAAAACAATTTTTTCAATAAAAATAATATTATCCACTTATTCGTCAATCCCTCTCAATAAGTACCAGTCAAAATGTCTGCATACAATATTATATTTGATTAAAACAAAATATGCGTATATGCCGACATGTGAGTGGTGAGTTGCAAAAGGGTTGTGAATTTAACAGCTCCGACAAGCTAAACCCTCGTTCGTTGATCAATCACAATAATTTTCAACCCACTTGTTTAAAGACACTTTAAACAAAGTGCAACAGCCGTATTTCAGGTACCTACTAAAAATATTATTTGTAAACTATTGCGTACAATATTATCGTTGTAGTGGTAGAAGGTGGTGAATCGGTAAAAATCGATCGTATATTAAGTAATCGAATAGTATATAATATCATTTTGGATGCGTGTTATTATATTTGAATTGATGATTCCTTTATCAAAGGATAAGTTACTAGCTTTGACTTTATAACTAAGCTGTCTGCCATGACGAAGTCAAAGGTTGATCTCATCCTAACTCTGGACATTTTCCGATAGATCATGGTTAGTGAATGAATGAATGATACCATGATTACAAGTTATAACTGTCAGTTATATAATACGATAAAAGGCACATAACATGACAGACGAAATAGCTATGAACGTGGCTTTAAAGTTCGTTTTGAACGCCACAGATTAAATATTATACAATAATAAATACTACTCTATAATATGAACGCCTTATTACCTATAATTCATATTTACACACTGTTTTTACAGTTTAAAAAAAGTTTAACTACCTAATTGTATAGGTGCATGTGGCTTAAATAGTACGGTATAAAATAAATTAATTACCATACTGTTTTATTATTTAACTCGATTTATTATGTAGCACATACACACACACACACACACACACACACACACACACACACACACACACACACACACACATATTCTAATTATTAGCGTGTTAGGCGTATTATTTAAAGTTCTATGTAAATGTGCAAACACAAGTTATGCATTGTCCAGAGGAAAATTTCAACTTCTTTGACAAAAAAACATAACAATATATAATATATTACTTATTAATTATTATGCATGTCAACTATTCGCATACGCGACACTTACACATTAAATATTTTTATCATTTTGAATTAACGTATGAAATACCATAAGTATTGTGTATCAAATTTCCAATCTACATAGTTGTTATACGAAACCATTAGAGCTCTTGAATACACAGTACCTTGAAAATGTATTTATTTTTTAACACACACACACGTAATTTATAAACTGATATCCTTACAACATTATGTCGTCCGTGTCACTCAGAATCTTAAGCCTTTTTAACTCAAATTTAATAAATACTAGGTTAGATCTTTACTATGGATATTATTTACTATTATCTGTAGTATATAAAATAATATTTAATAAATTATAAGTTATAACTAGTAAGTAACAACTAAGATACACGTTTGAATTTTGATTTAGATGCATCAACATTTTCAAAAAAAAAATCATTCATTTAATAATTAAAGTAAATAATGAGCAAGTACTTATAAAAAAAAAACTTTGTATCACCACAACACCGTTGGCATATAAAATAATTATTAACTAATATATTAACCATAGGCATAGTTATAATTCTTTCACTTATTTCAACAACTATTTTTGTAGAATTACAAATGGAAATTTGTATGTATATTTTTATTGCCATCTGGACTTTAATCACTCTGTGGTAGCAATAAATAAGTTTACGATGCTTACGTCACAATATTTTATTGTTATCAATAAACTTAAGTTAAATAGAATATTAAAAAATAAAATTGAAAACATGAGTTTTTAATACAAAGTTATACAGTTTCTTCTGTGTTGATGAAAAATCACTAAACCAAAAAATGGGTAACATAACACCGCCTACCCCCATTATATAATAATAAGCACGCATCTTGGGTAGTTTATAATATTTTATAAATGACTCATGAGATACCAACAATTTAATTTTAAAGCTAAATAATTGTTCTCGTAAGTCATTAATATTCCATTATCAAAACTGAAAATAATTAAAACTGTTGTATAAAGCATATCAATGATCTATGTAATTAAAGATAAATCAAAAACTCACATACATATATTTATATGAAATACGCAATGTCGTACCACGACACAACTTCAGGTGTTCTATAAGCTATATAAATATAATTACAAGTACTTAGATCCGAGTTAGATATGTGCAAATAGACGGTGTATTATCGGTGTTTAGTCTGTGCCGAAAACTTATTTTTTCTATTTGATACTTTTGAAATATAATTTTGAATAAAAATATTCATCAAAATGTGTTTGTTTAACAGAAGCTTGAAACACTCGGCTTGTAAGTCGAAAACATGTTTAACTTAAATCGAGTATTCTCAGTATACGTATCATACTAAACAACGATTTCAAATGTTGTACAAATATTGGACGGTTTACAGACAACGAATGAGCCGTATATTTACATCCGGCGTAACGAAAACAATACGGTAAGGATAGCAGAATTGTAGCACTAGAATATTGCTCGAAGTTATACGTTTGTTATGTGTATATCATATTATAGTGTAAACGTGTGGTATGAAACGTGTTTCGAAACAGGTAGGCATATCGTATTATAAATATATAAATATTATACAATCGGACTGTTTGAATAAGAAAAACGTGTATACGTACACCGCGCGTATTATACTTCCGGTCCGAACAAAAAACCGTACGATGATGATGATAATAATAATAGGTTATGAAAAAACTATAGTATAATACAGTGTACGAGTCGAATCGTAGATAGTATAGTATAGTCATATGCGCACATACAAATTACACTTACAAGAAAGTTGTATTGACTTTCACCCGTTGTTTATAATTTCAAACCGTACAAATCGCAATCGGTTTATAATATACACTAAAAGACGTCTGTCTGATCATTAATGTATCCGCGACGTATTATCTTCTCGGTAATGCAGTGAAGTTTGCCGTTTAATTTATTTCTACAGAATAAACACATCACTTACACGTTAGCGCCCATGTGGAGCACATTTGCAGCGAGAAAGTGCGATCCGCCTGGCGTCGCGATGTGCATAACACTACTAATAAGTACATATGGTATATAATATTACGATAATATTATTATTATAACGTCCGTCGCTGATAACCGCAGTGGTGGCAGCGCGTCATCAAAATTTTCTAAACGAAAAAAAATTTCACCCGTTTCTTGGAATACACACAACACGCGCGTATCGTCCGTTCAGTTGCATACATAATATTACACTACTAGCTATTATTATTATTATTATTATTATTATTATTATTATTATTATTATTATTATTGTGTTGCGTGTGCGTATATGCGCGGCATGTACATCACGGTTGGCAAGGTTTTAACCGTTTGTGTCTGTTTTATCATTATTATTATACGGCCGCGATACATTATAAATTATAATATTCACTCACTGCAACAGCAGCACTCATTGGATCATCGTGACGCGAACATACATATTTTACACGTGTACACACGCGTGGTGGTGCGGAGAGAGAACGTGTCTTGTTCAATTTCTGAAAGACGAAAAGCCGAATAAAAAAAAAAGAAAAAAGAAAAAAAGAAATTCCGTCCTGTCTCACCCGCGAGGCTCGCCGCTAAAAAATTCCCATCATACTCGTATTTCTTCCGTTAGCAGTTGTATAGTGTTTGCGCTCCCGTTCGCAGGCAGACACACACGCCCGCACATTCTTTTAGATTATACCACAAAAAGCTCAGATGAATTTTGCATGATAATATATATATATACAGTATACGCCCGCCATCCGCATACACGAGCGACGCCGCAACGGCCGCGACCGGCATACGAAAACTCGATTTATTTATAATTTACACGGAAGCTACTTTTTTTCTCACCCTCTCTCGGGCGTCTTTTAACGAGGTCATCACTTTTTGACCGCAATATACCTAACGCGTGCCCGTTGTGTACTCCGCCGCCGCCGACCATACATCTGTGTATACTACGTACATATTACACTATATAATATATTATATTATTGTATACGTGTTTACTGTTTTGTTCGCGTGTGCGTGAGTGTTACAGATCATAATATATTGGCATTTCAGATCAGATCGGCGAACAGAATGTGGTGATGTGTATAAAACGTAAACTAGGAAACTCTTTTTTCGTATACACATTTTAGATTCTGTGCATAGACGAAACAAACACGTCGTGAATGTATTTTGGTTCTATTGCAGTGATGTGTGAATTCGAAACAAAACAAAAAATGTTTGAGTATTACGATGTAACAAAACCTTAAATATTTAATACAACTGATGATAGATTTTGGTAAAACATTGAATCTACGGTAGTTTGTATTTTAAGGTGACAATAGTAAAAAAATCCCTAAGCTTTTCAAAACGATTGGTAAAAACAAAAACAAAAATAACAGAAAAACTGGAAAATGTACGCAACACAAGTTTTTGTCCAAAAAATCCAGTTGAGATGTAGTTAAAAAAAAATAAAATGATGGAATTTACTTTTACTTTTATCGAAATGATACACATTGTATAGAGAAAAAATGTAGAAAGTTTAAATCTCTTTAATTTTTATCGTGGGTGTATAAGCACAGTTGAGTCGGGATTATTATTCTTGTATTTATCAGCTTTAAAAAATCCAAATTAATTTTTATTATTAGAATAGATAGGATTTATTTTTAATATACATTACTTTTATATACATTATACCGGTTATCCTGTCGAATACCGTCGCGTTTATAGTTTTATTCAATATTAATATATAATTAAATTAATTTCTCATCGTCCCAAGTGGGTTGAAATCGATCTACCACCTGGGTATAATACCAAATATATATTATATTATCTACCTATTGCTTAAAACCAAGGATTACCCGAATGCGCCTGCTCACGGGTCACGATAGTGGGCGAAATAAAAACAATAGGCGTAATACACTTAATATAATATAGATACATACAATATGATCCATATAACATTGAACAATAATAACTATTACAACAGGAAGTATTAATTGTTTTGATAAATGTAAAATAAACTTAAGATCCAATGTCATAAACATATAACCTAATATGTTTAATTTCGCAAAAAATTGTTCATAAACGTCTATGTATTGTATAATATCAAATAATTAATTTAAATAGTTCTTTTTTGTATATTAGTATTTGAAATTAAATGTAAAATGTATGTAAAACGAAGAGTGTAACAATAAGGTGTAACCACGATGTCAGAAAAGTTGGCGGGTGTATTCCGTTTCATATTAAATGATTGAAAATTATTTTTGAAATTATAATGGACGTTTGCTGTTGAAAATATATAATCACCGTTAACCCTATCTATATTATGTATTATATTTGTATGTTATAAACGTGCAGCATTACAATACGACGGCACACAAATCCTTAGCAGCCTGACGATATCACGGGCTTCGGGCTGCTCGTCGTGTCTAATCCCACTTCGAGTTTCCCCTTTTAAAATTCTATACACTGAGCCACAGTATTTTCATTCGTACATATTACTAAATGTATACCATAACAATATAGCACGAAGGCGTGTGCACTTCGGCGACGTTTTCTTCTAAAAACTCCCGACCACCGGTAAACTTTCGATGGGATCACACATCGTCTATGCACAATACATTATATTATAATATTATAAATACCATACACGTAAAATTATTAAACGCACAGACAGTATTATATTATAATATCACAATTTATAGTATTAAATTGTATAGTATTGTACGTATGTATTAGGTATACACCATTATATGAAATCAATATAATTTTAATAGTTCAATTTTTTAATTATTTTAGGCTTCAATACATAAAATATTACACAGTATATTTCAATGATAATATCAGTACCCGTATTTATGGAGTGTCTCCGTGTGTTTCAGCCACCGCAGCAGCATCCAACTCGAGAGAGTGAAAAAAAACAAAATCGTTTTTGAAGACAGTGCATTTGGTTCACACATAGTTTAATACACTCTGTGGTTTAGTTTTGCTAATGCAATATTTTACCTAAAATATTTATTCATTTTATCTCGTACATAAAAATAAATATTTTATTGCCTTTTTATAACAATAAATATTAATACAATCGTCTGCACAATATATTTATTTTCAAAAAACACAATTTTAAAACAGTTAAAATTAATTTTAGTTTGAAAGTCACTAAAACGAAAAATCATACAACTAAATATGGAATGACAACTGATATTATCATGAATATTATATGCTTCCAACAGACTTACAATCGGTGGAAATATCTAACATTTTTGAAAATCAATATACCTATTACATTTTGAGCGAAGCCATGCATAATAATATAATATGAAATTGATGTTGATTTTGCAATGATGTAAATTTCTTAAATATATTTTTTAATTTTTATATCAAAAATTAATAACTATAGAGACTTGAATATTTCACAAAATTTTTAAATTAGCATTTTCAAGACAAAATATTTTGTTAGTGAATCATTTCCGCTATTTATAAACATTTAAAATTGTTAAATTATTTTAATTTTTTCCCCATTTTTATATTGGTAATAAGTAATAATATTTCATCTTTGAGTATGAAACCCTAAAAATTCAATGTAAGGTCCTTATAAATAATTCATACAGTAATTAAAAATATTAAAAATACATAATTATCAATTTTTATGTATCTAAGCATTTAAAATTAATTTTTTCAGAAATTGGATATTTAAATAAGAAATAACCATTTTAATTAGTTAATGTTATAAAGAATATTATGTTGTGACTTGAAACTTTTCGTCACTATGCATATCATTATTTGTTTTTGAATATGGGACACATTGAAATTTTCAATACATTAGGTTTTTGTTCCGTCCTATGGTATGTACCTATAGGTACATCGGCATTGACTTAAATTAATAACAGCCATAATTATTACTAAATAATTTAAGTGATTTGCTTAAGTAATAAATAATTCAAATTACCGCGTATTCCTAACAAAAATATAAATTACACTATGTAATTTTCGTGATTTTTTTTTTACTTTACGTATCTATTGGTTCTCCTCTGATAGAACCCACACCTTCTCGTGATGGAGCTTGTGGCCTCAGATATCTGATGTCTGAGTCTCGCCAAGAGGTCCTGAGCCAGCCTTTAATTTCACTAGTTTACTAATAGTAAAATCACTCCAAACTGCATAAACAACTAGTATAGGTACAATGCCAAGTACAAAACATAAAAAAAAACTAACTGATAGCACTTAGAGCTAAAGCCTTACGTTGGTTGGTATCATACTCGCTAATGATTACCACATCGAACGAAGAGCAAATTATGTCTATGCGAAACTAAAAAGAAATAAACGTGCTAACTATCAATATGAAGGAATACCGCGTAGATCTTTAATGACGGCACTGGGAACGCGAAATCTTAGTTCCACCAGAAAGTTGTATTGATGTGGTGTCACGATCGTAAACAGTAGGCAGATGGAAAACCGATGAAATGTAAATACATACACTGTGCAGCATGAAAAACAGTCAGTGGTGGATGGCGATAAACACCGTGCACCGGTGTAAATGAATAACAGGGATCTAAAAAATATATCAAATAAGGGATTGCGACCTTAATATAGTTAATAATTTGAATGGTTCCTATTCGGGTTCGAATCGTTATGCGTCGAATCATGATATTATTGTATATTAAATAGCTATACAGATAAGCATATTTCACCTACTTTCGATCCCTGCTAAACACACTTGGTATCTATTTATTAAATAAAATTCCACATACAATGCGCATTATATTTAGTGTATAAATATATTACAATTTATACTCGTATATAATAATTTTATAGTAAAAAAATTACTAAAACTTTTTTTTTATTTTTACAATTATATAAACACACGCATTTATATATACGCCTACTTATAATTCATACATACATACGTAGTAATACGTCATATTTATGTAATATAATTATATAAATCAACGAAAAATCCACTATTAGTTATTTTATTTATATATTATTTTATAATGATATGATGGTATCGATTGATTACTGGTCGTCTGTAGACAATATAAGAGAATCGCATTATTTTGATTAAAATATCATACTCAAAATAATATGTAAATTATAGGTATATAAGTTATAATAACAGTATAATTATACTATATTTTTTTTATATATAAATTATAAAATACACTAACATTATATCATTGTTATCGTTATCGGCGACGTCACCGAAAACAACATTACATAACTACTAAATATGAAATATAATTTTAGTTTTTATAAACAATACTGCTCGTATTATTATAATTATTATGAACCCGGTAATTAAAATGAAAAGTATAATCAATACAATACTACTAGATTAGTTTTTTTTGTTAATATTATTAATATTATAATTAATTGTTTCAAATAATATAATAATTGCATTTTTTTTTATAAATTTAATCAAACCTTTTTTATTATCAACTAAATATTTAAAAAATAATTAAAGTTATGTCATACAATGTTCAAAATAATTAATATTTATAATTAAATTATTTATTTACTCTTATGTTTAATTTACCTATGAGAAACCGTGTAAAAGGTCAACCGGGCATATTCACTGCATAATATAAGTATACGATATCACTATTATAGAAATAGAAATTTTATATTATACACTGACAATTCCTCTACACAAAGGTCTTGGATATGTTTCTTTTTATTCGTATTTTAAATGTCTATTACTCAAGTTATAATTTTTTATTATTGTATATTACCCCCAACCAATATATTTTTTCGCGTTTTCATTAGTGAAATAAATTTATTTTGTTATCTTCAACTTGAATTGTCCTTTTAAATTTCTGTATATTACCTCCAACTCATGTGCTTTCTATTTTTAATAGTGAACAAAATTTATTTGATTTATTAATTGTTTTATAAATGATATGTATATCAATTTTATAATTTACTTTTTTTTGTCTATTTCGTATACTATTATTGCATATATTTTTCACATAACATTTTATTGGGTTATTGTAGTAGTATTCTTATGATTGATCATTTTAGAAGTATTTTGAAATATAAAATAAATGATTTATATAACAAGAAATTTTTTGAACTATTTCATATTATTGTAATATATCTACTTTTGTATATTATCAAATGTAGCCAAGCTACAAACTTTTTTGAAACATTTAATATTATTCTATTATTGTTTATTGTAATAAGTTATTTTATACATATGAGTAATTTTTATAACTAGCATCTTTTTCATTTTTTCATATTATTGTAATATATATTTTTATATTTTTGCACATTATATGTATAATTATCAATTTTTGGAAATCTAAAACTTTAATACATTTTTTTTTTTTATGAACATACCTACTATTATTATTTTTGTCATATCATTATTTGTTGTTGCAGTATGTTTTTTTTGTCTAACAGTTATGTTGGTAGGTACTACTTTGTTATAATTTTATAAAATGTCAACAAAATAAAAACAATATTATAGAGATAAATTTAGTTGATTTATTTAAAATATTTACGATTAATATGTATGATAATATATAAGTACATATGTCCATGGTCTTGGTATATTATATTTATTTATATAGATTATATAAATATTATATCATATTATATTATATTATTCCTATTTCCTAACCTTACATTAAATTTTGGGCTCTACTAACCGAGCTATTTTTGCAGGCCCTATAATAAATAAGTAAACTTCCAATAAATAATAATAACAATTCACCATTAATTATAAAAGTAAAGAATAATCAGTATCTTAAGAAAAAATGATTTGTTTTTATTACAATATTATTTTAAATGATTCGGATCCGGGTTCGGACTATTTGGTGTGTATATCAAAATAACAATTTATATATACCTACATATAATATAAAATACGTTTATCAAAATTTCAAAAATTACAAACGCATTGCAATGGCCCAATAAAATAACCGGGCCTAGTACTTCATATCCAACCACTTCCATTTTGTGAGTACCCTGATATAGGACCCCAAATCATATTTAGTAATACTTTCTTTGGTGAAAATTTTTTGGTAAGTACTACAATAGATTCATTGAAAAAAAAACTAAAAATTCGGATAAAATGTCGGTATTTTTTCTTTGATTTTTACATTGATTTTGGTACATTCACCTACAGTCTATATTATAAAACTATGTAATAATAGAATGAAAAAAGATTCAACTACAAATTAGTTAGACATTAAGACATTAAATACCTGGTATTTTAAAAAATGTTTAGAAGTTACTTTTTAGATGTACGATACTGGGATAAGGTTCTGTTCTTAATTTTCCATTTTTTTTACTTAAAATATAGTATTGTAAGTATAGTATATAGTTAGTGTGAATTATAATGTGGAGCTTAAAATAATTTTAAATACTATGGTTAAAGATCACTAAAGGTTATTATTATATTGTTATATGTTATATGCTCCGAAATGGCCATTTTTTAGTATTTACAATTTAGATTACTAGCTAAAATTTGATTAAAATTAATTAGTAATAAAAAAAATTATTCGGGTAATTTGAAAAAAATGGATAAAATTTATTGTGAACAATTTTTTACTGTTTTTTCTAACATTTAAAAATGTGTCAACCTACTCATAAGAATGTATAAAATAATTAAACATTATTCGGAATATTTTATTTGTTTTCCTATTGCAACGCTAGACGCACGAAACTTAAATAAACTAAATTACTAAAGGACGTCAGAGCCTTCGTATAACATTAAATATTTCTAAGCCAAAACTTTGAAATTACTATTAACTCATTATTAGTAAAATGTATTTCAATTCAACTTTATTTATAAATAATAAACGATGAATGATTTTCCGATGTCTACATTGAGGATACATGCTATTGTTATATTAAAACTATAATTCGTAAATATATATTATTCGTGTAATATAGTTATCTATTCATATTTGTATTCTCTTAATTTTTTTTGTTATTCCTTATTCATCATAAGAATAATCATGAACATATTTATACCTAATTCAATTCAATTTGATTAATTTCTAACTAACAAATACACACACATATTAAACTTAAATTTAATTGAACTACAAGTCTACCACAAATATATTAACTAAAATCACATATCATAATAACTTAAATAGATATTCAAAAATAACTATGTAATTCAAAAACTATTGAACCCAAAACCATTGAAATATTCACAAAAATGATATATATTCATAAATCATAATATATAAAATAAGATTTCAGAACTAGATATAAATAATATAATATTATTATAATATTTGAGTCTACTTATGTCTTATACACTAATATGAGTACACTACTATAAATTCAGTTCAAAAAAATACTATAACAGTAAACATTAAGAGTTAAAAATTAACCGTTTTCTCTATCACTGCGATATAAAATATAAATATATAATTAAACTAAAACTATATAAATCGAATGAGTACATATATAATTTGCATTTATTCTAAAATAATATGTATTATCTATTCGTTTAATTGCTAATACCTATGTCTAATACGTAATTTAAAAAAATATCAAATAATCAAATATTTTACGTGACATATGACAGATACTTTACTATATCCTGTAAATCCAGACGTTGAACCGTTATAAAATGGGATTTATATTTATGTCGTGAGGTTAATCAATTTTTGTAGGTTTACGTTTTCCTCTTTCCCGCCAGGAGTGGTTGTTTATTCAAACGTGAAAGTTATTTTGCAATGAAAACAAGAAGTCTCATACCACTTAATTTCTCTGTCTCGTTTATAAATCTAAAATATACTACCACTGATCCGGCTATGTACAATATAATATATACATAATGGTACGTAGCTTAGATAGGTATTATGTATAATGTAAATCCACAAAGATTTTCGGATTCTCGTTAAGGCAACGGTTACTATGAGTAGTACGATATGCTTATATGTTATATCGTAAACATTTAAAATATAAAAAACTATGCTTCAAACTTATAATTTATTATTAATAGTTTATCTACATCTCTTACGATGCGTATATACAATATTAGGGTCGTATTTTTTTTAGTGTTGTGTTTTTAATTTCAAAACGAACAACATTAAGAATTTTCCCTAACAAATAATAACAGAATATTAACAAAATTTGGATGTATTTTTCATAATCTATTCTAAGAAAATAAATTGTCAAATTTACACTTATTGTTGTTCTTACAATATATATATATATATTATACGTGTCCCAAAGTGACATATTCAATAATATTAAAAAAAAAATAATATACACGAGGATTTAAGTATTTTCTTATATTATAAACCTATCTCATATAAATTGAATGATTCTTTTAACAGAAAATATTTTTATCTCAAAAAATATTAAGATTTTTTTTAAAAATATTTTTTTGAAGTAATACTTATTTGAAATCATTAAATATTACAACACAACAGTTTTTTTATATTTTTAAACAACAACACATATTATTAATTTAATATTCCAAAGCAATAAATTTATATATTTTTGAGAATTATTATGATGAATGAATTTCAAATTTGTGTTATCTAAAACTCAGTTATATCTTCAATACTTTTTGAATTAAACAAAAATAAAGTTTTAATGATTCTGTTGTCAAAATAAAGTGTTGTCAATATTTTATTATCAAACAACTGTAAAAAAATATATCCGGCCAATAATTACTAAATTATTGTCAATTTATTGTATACAATTTCACAATAAAGGTAATAGTGTAAAACATTTTTAACTGAATTAATAATTGCAATAATTCTGTGAACTTTTTCTGAAAATAAAATATTATTCCAATTATTGGCGCCTTGTAAACTTTTACACAAAATATTAATGATATTAATGTATGTCTCTAAATAACACTATTAACTGCTTAAAAGTTAGTTATTGTTAGATAAAAAACAATAATTATATTGTTAGAAACAATTGTATGATTAAGATTATTTTTATGTCTTCGAAAAATGTTTATTTATTATGTACATTATTGTACACAATCATTTTTATAAAGATTAATATAATGTATTAATTTACTTGTAAAAAAAAAGTTCTAACTGTTTGAAAGTATAAACAATAAAAAACACGTTTTTGCCTCTCTTGAAACCCTCGAAAAACTTCGCTTAGCCCCTTTTGCTTTGTAGCCGTCGATTTATAACAATTTTTCTTCTCATTTTTATCTTTCGTTAGCCAGCCGGCTTTAGGACCACAGACTTCATCATTTCCTTTGTAATGTGTAGACGGTAGTAAATTTTATCACTGGCGACCAGATGAGAATCTAAAACAGCCGTCCTTTTCGACACGGTTATAAATAACGGAGTAGGTACCGTATGTTTTCGAAGACGGTGTAGGCAGTGGCGTCGGCAGTCCCGTAAACTGCAACGGTCTTGACGGTGGAACATAGGAAACCATCGGTACTTGGAGATCAACAGATACAGCGGGATTTTTCACATACTTTCCGGCGGAACAGTGTCTATGTCTGGACTCATCTCCAAAGTCCAAGCAAATAATATTCGCAGTGTTCTTTATTACATCTACTCTACACGCAAACACACAAAAACATATTTGATGAAAACATAATTGATTTCTTTTATAGTTAAGGTTGGGTTAGGCTAGGTATCATAAAGAAGTATAGAATGTATTACTTTCTAGGGTTTCAATCCACGTCTCCGTGTTTGCGAATCAACTTTTCCGTTTTCCCTAAACAAACGAACAACCGCGTACGACTATATATACTTTATAAGTGTTTTTTTTTTATGTACAAATAATGTATTTATATATTATTGAGTTTAAATTACTTTCTTTGGAAGCAAACTTCATTTTAAGGTTGTTGAATATTATTTTCAACACGTCATTACATTTTTTTATCGTTTCAATATTACGCCCAATGTTCCCGTGCATACAGTCGATTATATCTGTATATATAAATATGACTGCTGGTTTTTTAATAATTTTTCAATCTTTTCGTTTCAATCTTGAACCGAAGACACGTAAAATTTCAACGGTCTATACGTGTATGATTTCGTTAGCATAACTGAAATTGAAATAAAAATAATTTATTACTTTGGTTATATATTCATGCATTACGATAAAAAAATATATTTTTTTGTAATGAGTAAGATCTCTAGTCATTTGTTTTTTTTTCACCAGGTCTGTTTATTTCTGTAAACTATTATTTTTTTCGCTTAATATACGATATAATATTAATATTATTATCTATCGTATAAGATAAATATCTTCAAACTCCGTGAATTATCTATTTCTCTACTTCTGCACGTTCTTAAGACTATATTACTGGATACAATATATAATATATATACAAATTAATACTCCTTGTACACCTGAGTTTTTTCATATTTTACGCATTTTTTGTATTTTTTTTTTTTTTATTCAACCCAATCAACCCAGAAATCAAACAATTGTATTATTATATTATTATCTAGGTACTATTAATATTACAGTAAGTTTATTTAATTTGAAAAATGGTTTTCTCGTAAGTTTTTATCATTATGTGGCTTAAAAGATTTTTCTTTATTACTATTTGTATACAATGGCACACCGCACGAATCACGCTTACATTCTTATATGATGATGTGTAGTCCCCTCCAAAATAGAAACGGTGAAAGGGGAGAAAACAAATTAAATAAATCCTGAGGTCTATAAGCGGCGTCAACGCCTAAGACCTTATTTCCATTTTATTTTATAGGAATACGATTAATTTATTTTGTGGTGTTTATATCTACATAAACTGTGAAATAATAAAATAAAACTCATATATAATATTCATTATTATAATATAATAAATCGTCTTTTAAAGACAATACATATTTAATGTCGACGTACAATGACCACGCAATAACAACAAACTAACAATCATATTATATTTTAATAAATTCGAATGACGAAAGCTGGTGCAGTGTTCGGCGAGTTTCAAGTTGAGTATATGGTGTGGGTGTCATCGCGCGATGAAAACATCAACCTATATTATATCTCTAACGATATTATTAATTATTATTATTGTATTTAGTTGACAGTTTGGGCGGCGCACACTGCAACTCGTCGGCAAACCGATCCTTGTCTACCGTGTTTTGTTTATTTTTTGTTGTTGTCTAAGTCTAACCAAGACGTACGACGCTATAGAAAACTCGGGTGGTGTGCAGTTGCTCCACACCACAGCAGTCTGTAGCGGTAACGACTTTACGAGGGAGATGAGCAATATTCCTACTATTCAGCAACTAAAATAAACAAGGCGCAGCCATGTTTGAACGAATTACAATATTTTATTATTATCTTCTACATAGTATCAATTAGTTTTATATTAAATTTATAACAATATTTAAACGGGTTTGAACTATTTGTATTGTTTTTTTCCGTTGATATTTTTGATAATACATAGAACATTAATTGCACACTATACGGCTTGAATCCATTATACAACAATTAATATGCTATTTATTTTATGTTTTGTAAAAATGTAGAAAATATAGTCGATATTTTGGAAAATTAACGTGAAAACATAACATATGATTTAGAAATTAAAATTTAATACTAAAAATAAATATTAAGGTCAAAAATATTTTAATTATTTAAATAATACTTTGGAAAATATTAAGAAAAAATTAATGGTATTTTTCTAAATAAAAAAATAGAATACTAGGAAGGGGCTACCATTCAAAAGTCAAAACAAAGCGTTTTACAGAAAACCAACTAGACCGATCGAGCCGGACTTATCTCATATTAAATTCATTACAGGCTAATCCAAAATCATGTAACAAGCTGGACCGAGAATTTAATAAAAACATATTATAAAAACAATTATTAAAAAAAATAATTCTCGGCTTGTTACATATTTTTGTATTAGTCTGTAATGAATTTTAAATGCGATATTTTTTATTTATTTATTTTTTTATTTTTAATATAAGTATATTTACAATCTGTAATAAAATTAAAACAATAAGTAAATTTGTTATTTTTTTTTTTTTTTTTTTTTTTTTAAATGCGATATTTTAATAATTATTTTTATGATAATATATGTTTTTATTAAATTCATAATTTATTACTTTTTATTTTACTGAGACTTATGGTTTTATAAAATACTACCAAGTAAATTATTTATGATATATTTAAGATGAAAATTATTAATAAAAATAAAAAAAAAAATACAAAAAAAATTGAAAAATACATTAAAACCTGGCCAATTGTTAATCAAAAACTGGACGATCCAATCCCGGCTAAAAATTGTCAAAATTTCAGTTCTCACATATCTATATCATATTAGTATATATATATATATACACACACACACATATATATACCATAAGTCTATAGTGTATAGGTGCACTTAAAATTGTACATTTGGAGAAACTTTAAAGTATAAAGTCTCGTACAATATTTCAACATTATACATGCTACCTTTAAGAGGCTTATTATGTTTTCCATCAATCTTTACTTTTAAATCTAACAGACAACAGCTGACATTATTTGTCCCTTTATGAAATTTTATTTATGGTATATTAATAATTATTAACAACAATTAAATATTTTTACCGAACCAAGTCCGCCAACTTATATTCTGTGTATAGTAGAGTATATAAAATTCATGTTTATCGTTTATTATATTATATATTAAAATATCTAGTAATGTCCTAATGTGAGAAATTTAATTCTGAACCGACAAAAACTGACAGGATAAAATCTTAAATCGGTGTACAATGGTTAGGAAGTTTTATTATAAGGATTTTTTTATAATATTTTAATCGAACATAACAAGTATCATATTATATTATTTCATTTTGAATTGTATAGATTTAGGTACTACGCAAATTTTGTTTTAAAACAATATAAAAAACCCAGGGAACTCACCCTGTTGCGTTATATTTATTGTACTACCACGTCATTGAGAAGGTCAGTATAATAAATGTATTAAAATTAAATTTCATGATAAATCATTCTCTACAATAAAAAGGCATTCTGAGCAGAATATCAGCCTATAATGAATATAATATTATAATACCTATTATATACATTTTTATTAATATAATAGTAATTATACTATATATAGTATCTATAGGTTGAATTAATTTTGTCAAAAACAAATGGCATAAATTAAACAGTAATCATACACTATTAATTCATCTATAATATTACTAGTTGTTTTAACTTCCAACTTACAAGTCAATATGGACGTACAATAGAATGGTGTGAATTAAAAGAATAAATTACTTAAAATTAATCTAAACATTTTGAAAATTCCATTGTGTACAGTGGCAAGTAATAATATACGTAGTAGTGAAAAGTTTATAATCCCCATGAATAATGCTTTTGAATTACAGCAAAATGATTATAAGATAGTTATTTTTTATTTAAACATACAATTTCGTTGAAATTTAAACTTAAAATGTCTGTAAGAAAAAAAAATTGTGTATAATAATTTTTTTAATTTAAAGTTTCTGTAAGATTGTGAGAACAACTTATAAAAACTTAGTACCTATACAATTTTAAAGCTTTGCTTCTAAGTTTTAAAATTTAAAAAAAATTGTAAATTTTGAACCCTAAAATAATTTTGTTATTTCGACGAATATATAGTCAAATGTTAACTTCAAACGATTATGAAAAGATAATCGTGGCATCGTGCTTATATATATTTCTAATATTTTTAAATAACTACTATAAAGAATAACACATTATTTGAAATATTTATTAAATTTTCAAGATTTTGAAAAATGATAATTTATGTATTAGTAAAATTGTTTCAAGCTTCTATTTAGTTTTTAAGTTATTTAGTTATATAACAAGATATGACTACAAGTATCGTCTGAGAAGAAAAATACTGTAGGTACATATATTCAATGTCGTCAAACTTCAATCGCAATTTTAGTACCAGCTAAAGTCTAGATCCGATTTGCTACCTACCGGAAACCATTATCGAAAATTGAAAATTGAATCATTTTTCTTTCTGTTTCAAAAGACGGTGAAACGAAAAACACACGCATCATTGATTGTAAAATCAATATGATTTTAAAAAAAAAATACGGCTGTGGCTGTATTCCGTGTACGCCGTTTTCATTGTTTGAGAATAGAAAAAAAAAAATGAAAAACTTTTAAAACACAAATCTGGACCAACGGAATTCTCACGACGTCTATACGCGGACGACCGGAGCGCCACAGCGGCGGCGACTGCGAGCAGTATATTATAGCCGCGACGTACGAGCGAAGCAGTGGTGGTCGGCCGCCGCCGCGTGTACACAACGATGACGTTGCGCGGGCGGGGTGAAGCGCGGTGGCACGGCGAAGCGGACGGAGGAAGATCGCGGCGGCCGAACGGCCACGGCGGCGTTCAACAGTCGTCAGTCCGTCAGTCGTCGTCAAACAGTCGGCCGCGCGTCACCGTCACCGTTCACCGCTCCCGAGACCACACGATCTGCCACGTTTCCACTAGCGGAACGGCAATTTTTTCCCGAATTTTTTTTTTTCTATCAACACTCGTCCTCTCTCGGCCGACGATGAGGTGCAGCTGGTTATGCGCGATGGCCGTCGTGGCGCTGGCCCATGCCGCCGAGCAACAGGCCACCACCGGCCAGTCCGAGACGCTGGCCAACGGTCTGAAGATCGAGTACGTGTACACGCTGGACGGATGCGAGCCCAAGTCCAAGATCAACGACATGCTGACCATGCACTACACCGGCAAGCTGGTGGACGGCACCAAGTTCGATTCCAGGTAAGCTCGGCCACAGTGTTTTTTCCGTAGGTACGCGTATATAGCAGATACGGCACAACAGGTGCACACTCGTTTGACGGGCGCTCCACGTTGTTATTTGATGATGCGATGACGATGACGTATCGGACTTAAACAACGAGGACGACGTGTCGCGTTGACACGTTCTGCGTCCGCTCGTCTGCGCGTCGAAGTATAAAAAAATAATTGACATCATAAAAAAAAAAAAACCAAAAAAACACGCTTAAATCAATCAGTGTTCTAGTATTGGCTATACATATTTATCGTAACGGTGGTTTTCGCGTTGTACAGTTGTTATATAGTCGTGTCGGTTCATATACGCGTTCTCCTAAACACGTTTGTCATTATCAATCATATCGAACAAATAGGTAGCTATACCAACCACACGATTATACGGTCCACGAAAAATATAATTATCAATGTATAGGATTTGAGCGTAAAATATCTTCTAGTGACATAACGATTTATGTATTGTCCTGAGTAAATTTTATCCGCTTTGATTTGTCAGTGCCCAGAATCACTTTGTGCCCCAACCGACAGAGAAAGACTTAAGGAAACCATCGAGTATACCACTGATACCTATACTACAGCAGCAGTGTCCGTTTTCGATCAATTCTATGTGTTGTCTACCGTATAAGCTATCGTAGCTGTAATATTCAACAGTGTCTTCTATCGGCCTTTTTCTTGCTCTATACACAGAAGTATTTGTTAATAAATGACCATCCGTCGGTTTGTTAAAAACATCGTAAGTACGCGTTTTTTTTTTTAAAAATAACACGATGCAGTCTCGAAATATTTTTTACTCGATCCGAGACGAGGGCGCCAGTACACCTACACGTCAAATCATACCAAAACCTACGTATTAAAACACTAGTCACCGCCGTTTCCAATTTTGTCCCATCGGATTATAGCACGCTCTTGATACATCGACACGGCTACACAACAAGTGGCGCCTGTAAATCGCTGCTGTTTCGAAAACGTCGGGAACATCGATGATAATAATTAAATTATATTGTATCGCGTATTATTAAAATATTATATTATTGCGGACACGTTTTTATTGCAGCGATTGAATCTACTGCTGCTAATAATTTATCTTAACTGTCTACACTTTGCGACAAACACGCACATGCCGTTATGTGTACGGTCGTTACGGTTAATAATAATAACGTCATCACCGCCGTGTCGTCGCTCGTGTTCGCACGTTTTATGTACGAAAACGCCTAGGCGGCTCGGAAGTCCTCGACCCGACATACGCGTCCGTTATCGCGTAGTCGCGGGATGGGCGTAACATCTGAATTCCACGTTGTTGCTGTCGGACGTGTTAATGTTTAATCGTCAAGTTATTATATAATACGGAGTTTTTGGCTGTCGCTATGACGTGTTAACATCGTGAGCATTTAAAATATAAAAAATTGTCCATTATATTTATACCCAACCACCCGTGGATTGCGCTTGAGTCAACACATCAACGGGAACGACCATTACCTACCCGCGGGGCAGTTATTTTCCAGATTTTTATATTATAAAAAAAAATACATAATATAGTCGCAATGAACTTAACACGTCACATTAACAGATTATTATCGCTATGTGGATACAATTATCCAAGCCATACCGCCACTTGAACTCTATTTCAAAGAAGATATATTTCTCAAATTTATAAAAATGTGTAAATACTTATTAGTACAATAATATATCTATTTACAAGCTAAAATATTATTTTATCTGAGTTTATAGTTAATCATTTTTTTTAAATTACAAGTATTTAATTTATACCTATATATATATATATATATAACCATTAGAGGTCCATAAATATTTCTGTCAGGTCACCCTCTTCCTTTTTTTCTATAAATCCTCGCTATGATGATATTATATCATATACGACATGACATGTTTTAACAATTAATGATTTTCATACGCGTTTGGTGGCGGATACAACTCCGCTGGTCATTCGATTATTTTAATTATACGTGTATATTACGTGCACAGTGTATTATAAATGAAAATTATAATACTATAATAATAGTAATACAATAATACTATTGCAGTGTGCATAGAATAGGAGTTGCGTTTACTGATTAATATTATCATCGTGGACTCT
The DNA here is from genome assembly GCF_020882245.1 of Rhopalosiphum padi. Lineage (NCBI taxonomy): Eukaryota > Metazoa > Arthropoda > Insecta > Hemiptera > Aphididae > Rhopalosiphum > Rhopalosiphum padi. The sequence continues at coordinate 39,104,422 of NC_083597.1, forward strand.
GTTCTAATTAAAAACAAACTGATAACAACAGTTCGACTGAATAAAAATATAATTTTTTAACGATGTTGATGTGTAACGTGTGTAATTGACAACTGTTACAAATAGTTAGTGGTATAAATGTACAACACGTATATTATACGCATTTATACCCGTATTATCGTTTTAAACTGTTTCTTAACTATTTAAAAACCGGTTTTGTCGGAGAACGTATAATATTATTTTCTAAACTCGAAATACTTGAAAAACGTCTAGAATTAATATAAAAAGAATATTACTTTACCTGTGACACGTAGCCACGTAGGAACTGCGACGTGTAACCTATATATTTATTGTTAACCTAAACATTTCTTGTCGTAACTGCGGCAAAGGACTACGCATAGTACACTGGACAGTGTATCGGATATCCTTACTTCGATAAAATGCATACGTCCTTTTTATCGTTATAACTTATAACATAAAATTGTTCACCCAACGTGCATAATGTTTTTCGTCCAAAAAAACGTTTTTGAACTCTAAAGTCATAAAGTAATAAGTATATACATAATACAAAAGAGAGCGAACGAGACTTTTATGTTTAACTTTTGATCATAACATTTTTATTTTGTGACTGTAATTAATCGTATTCATCTATGCGACAGACAACTGAAACTCGGTAAACCAATATTGTGCAGAAAATGTGCCAAAGAAAAATCTCATCATTAATTTTGAATAGATTTTCTGCCTTTACCTCACCGTAGGTATATACACCTACCTGAAAGGACCTGAGATATCTCGAGCCACCTCGGTAAACTGCAAATTAATAGCTTTCGCCCGTAATTCCCATCACGCATCCGCGCCACCCCTTTTATAGCTTTGTCCCGTGGGACCACGGTAGAAATAATTTAACCAATATATTAAAACACGGCGCTCCAAACGACATAAAAATCTAACGCCTGTAGATAGAAAACGATAACGATAAAACGTGAATTTACAGGTGAACGATTGCTCGTCAGACCTATTTTTAAGCTCAACGTGAGATGCGTATTCACAAAGTCAAGTGCGATCAATACAAATATTATAATCAACACTCAAATCGAATACCGATTGAGTAATATTACATTTTCCAGTTGAGATCAATAAAATTTTGTAATATATGCTTAGTAGTTTAGTACCAATAGTACCACATAACCTAGTCATGAAAACGCCCCATCAGTTATCACTATTAATAGTGACTGAAATATTATGTGCAGTGCGTATATACTGTATTATATGTTATTGTACAATGAGTGCGACAAGTTAAAATGTTTTTCTGAACTTAAATGATGTAAAAGAATAATCAATAATATATAACGACTGGGTGATAAGTATATATTGTATTATGTTTAGGTTTCACCGTTAAACTTGTGATATAGATATGAAGGAATATCTAAAGTCTGTCTGAGTGAAACTGAATAAACGGAAACGTCTATACATAACACAATACTACAATACGTCAATAGGTTAAATTCGTGGTTAAAATATAGCTTTTATGCTTGAAACATTATTTGACTGAAATCGTACCAACTATTTCGCCATTTGAAATGCCGCTGTCATCTGCATTCAAACAAACTCAGTAAGAAGCTACAAGATAACAAATTAAAAATGCACGCGTTCGTATTTATTATTTATATAGCGTATTTTTTACATACATTTATAAATATAAACAATAATAACGTGTAATCGTTCGGTTGATCTAAATTTATTTAGACTTATTTTGATTCGTATGTTATATTGTATTTTGCATCACAAGTATTCTTCACTTCTCTGCGATCAGAATTGTCTGCTTAGACACAGACAATAAATATCGGACACATTCTTTATTGACGCTAATATATTCATAATATGCGAATAATTAATGTTGATGATGAGAGGAGTTATAGTCGGCTGTCAAACTTCGTTGAAAATCCAAAAGCTTCAATAATGAAATCCGTCACCGCAGTGTCACCAAGTTTACCGTTGCGGGTCAAAAGAACAATGGGTCGAAATATTGTGACAATAAGCTACGTGAAAATCCTTTTAGTGACAATGCTCGGGGATGTGGATGGTGCACATAAACCGCCAGCCGTTACAGCAGGAGTACAGCGATATTAAATTTATCGTTATTAGAAGATTCACGATATATGATAATATAAAACAATTTTTCGAAGTTATTATCTTTCACTTTGGCATAGCTCGATTAATCATAAGTCATACAGTATATAGAGACGTAACGCACTATACCTATACAAAACGTATGTTTTGTATCCTTTCCGCAGGTTTTTGAATTTCGTAATTTTTTTCCTCGGTAAAGGAATGTAGGGAAAACCTTTTTTTGTTTTTTTTTTAACTGAGCGTAAGATCCAGCTAAGGAACATATATTCTGGAAAAGCCGGTGTAAATCATTTGTCACGTAGTGCACGTTGGTTCGCATAGTGAAAAAGGGGAAGTTTTGTAGAATACCGTTAAAAAAAAAATAAAATAAACGTCTGGGTAATCGGTTCTCATTTTCATTGGGAAATGTAGTGTAGCAATGTGAGACCAAATGATAAATGACCGTATTTTATGATAACTAAATATCGCCAAAGCATTTATATAACATATATAGCTGACATACGTTACTTTTTCTATGACACTACGTTACTATTATTATCCGTACGACGCTTTAATATAAATCATACACTGCACCGTGCTACTCTGGGCAGAAATATCGGAAAAAGTAAAACCGTTAACTTTTTTTCGGACTCGATAACGTCAGCAGCAAATCCACCAAATCGTTTTCAATACGTCTTACTCTCACATCTCATCACAAACTGTACAAGTCATAAGTTTCAAACTATTCTCAAAAACGTTTCAAAAATATAATAAAATACAATTATTTTCTATTATCCTCAAATAACACTTACTATCGAGAATCCATTCCTTTCAAATCACAACGATAGGGAGTACCTATATACCTATACTTATATATACATATAATATTATCATCGATACTTTTCTGTAATCAATGAATACATAATTATATACACAATAATATTATTCTAGCCGTACCTACCACAGATCCACATGTACGCACCTGTCTACAGTTATTATAATATGATGTTATTCATTTTATTCGAACAGACGTTTTAAGTAAATATTATTTTTAGTGATATTCGAGTACTATTACCTATGTCTTGTAAAGGAATCAAAATATATTCTTGGTACCACCTCAATAAGATATCTTCTGTATAACTTCTATAATCGTTTTCACAAGTCTTATATTATATCTTTAGATAATATTATCTTTTAGTACCTAATACCTATACTAGACCATTCAGTAGGGCGAAACCATTTACGATCAAATTCGCACCCTTCGTTTTTTGGCCAAATCAAAAAGTTTAATAATTACTTTATGTTATACACATATAAAATAATTAAAAATATAAGTTAAATACAATTCATGTAATTAAAAAATAAAAATACATGCTTATCTACGTAATTTTTGTCATTAATTATTTAATAGGCGATCGTCAAGTTTGATTTAATGACTTAACTACCATATAGATATAATATATACAAAAACGTAAATACTAAATAAATAATTTTTATAAAACTCATATTTTTAATACTTTTCAATTTCAACTTATATTATATTCTACTTATACTATTTTATATTTTATAACATAAAGTACCCAAATGTGAATTTGCTGCATAGTAAATTGTAGTAAATACTGATCAAATAATTATTGAAAAAAATGATATATTTTTGTTTAAATATAATATAATCTGCATACAACATATTGTATTTTTAATACTTTTATATATACATATATAACATGAAGTGAATACTTAAATTTTTGGTTTGACTAAAAACTACAATTTAGTATTTACCCAATACGTTCTTTGTAAACAACAATAACTCCTACAGTATACGAAATGAATATATAATAATATTGTAATAATGTAGGTAATATCTTCATCGTTTGACGATCGTTGACCTATCGTAGTACTTAGTAGTCAACATTACAACTAATAACTGTTGTAAAATCATAAACAATCGAAATCAATAATAATAAGACAAGTGTCTTATGAATTGTTATTTCAACATATGTATTAAAAGGATGAGCGCGTGATATAAACATAGAATCTCGAATATTTTATAACAATTTATTATATTTTACTAATCGTAGTTATTATATCGTTATTTCTGTAGTTATAAAACCTACTATATATACTTGTCTTTTGTTAAGCGACATAAAACGAATTTAATTTCTACTTAGTGGAAAATATACGTTTTTTATCGTATTAGGTACCTACTTAGTCTTGTGAACTCTTTAATAATAGTATATTTAAGAAAAAAAAATGTATTAAAATATATATTTTGAATATATTATTTTAGTATTTACATTATTATATTCGAATACCTTTTTCAGAAAAAAAAATATTTAGGAATTTTTATTTATAAATTATAAACTTGCAGCTTCCATAATTTAATCAAAAATAACCTAGATGTATCATGTATATAGTATCGAATAAATAAGATTTTATTTTATTTTTAAATATTGTATAACGTAGAAAGTAATAAAGAATTTAAATAACCAACATTTAAAAATTGTTCTAATATGTCGTATTTGGAATAATAAGGTTTTGCTCATTAATTTGAATACAAAATAAAAGTATTCTTTACAAGAACTATCATGACATTACTGTTAATAAAACAGATATTCGATATTGTTTCCATTAATTCTTGTAGAATAGGTCTATAATATTATAAACAGCAATGGTTCGAATAATGTTCATGTATTGCAACAGGTATTATTACCTACCCATATATCTACCTTGACTTTGTGTGTAGGTACACTAATACATACTTATATATTATGCTTGTTGCTTGATACCACAGTGTGTAGCACATAAAATTGTTTCTCATACATCTATCAGCGGGGAAAAAAATGAAATGTATATGTATAATAATATGCGAAACATTTTCGCTCTTATCCCTCATCATTTGCAGGGATTCGTCAAGACCCATTCCAGAATTTATAGTATGACACAACATCCGACTCGATATCCTGTCGTCAAAATCATTAAATTATTGTATATTTGTGTATAATATTTCAGCGAGGAATTCATACAATCATGCACTTTTAATCAACAAATGCGTTTGGATCAAATCAATAGCTGTACACCGGTACAGGAGAAGATCGGCTTAGACGTGACCAAAATATTATACCGCGGGTCGTTAAACCGGATGAAAATAGCAGTTTTAACCGAAAATCAAATAAAAAATAGACGTATACTTACATTTTAATAGTTATCTTCGGTAGTGTACACTCTCAGTATATTTGTCCTTTTTATTTATATATATATATATATATATTATGTTTCGCCGCAGCGTTTTATATTACCGCCGACGTTGCACATTACATTATATTATTATAATATTATGGCGCATCGCGTTTCGCGTAACAGCTGCAGCAGAAACCGATTTCGAACATTTAGCCGTCGCTGTACGATATAATTTTAACGACGATGACAATAATTAATACTGTCGTGGCGTCTTGACATCATTACAATAGTTACTGAAAAATAAACGTAACGTATTGTAAGTGGTGTTTTTTTTTTTTAATCACTCGTATAATAAGCGTATACAAAGAAATTGCAATATATAATATTATATTATATGCATAGCGAGTTCGCGTCACATGATATTGTTGCAAAAATAATTTGTTTGAAGTTCCCAAAAACGTTCGACGAGATATAATTTATCGGTCCGACCGAGAGGTAAAAAAACAAACAATGTTTTCATACAATCATATGGTATTACATCGGGTGCGTTGAACGATGAAAAACGGTGACGTCCCGCCAAGGGAAAAAAATCGGGAGTTGTCGAGTCGCAAACGTCGCCGATGGTTATTATAATAATATTCGCATTGCATATCATTGTAATACACACGTGCAATCGTACGTGATTATTTTTTCTACTGAATTTTTATTGTCTTATCTGCTGGATTCGACCTGGGTGACCGAGTTGCAAGTGTTTGGGGGGGGGGGAGCGCTACGGTTTTTAAACGTGCGGCTTCGACCCTTTCACGTCCCCCGAGAGTCGAAGAGGGTTGTTATCACGTAGGCGTGTGCCGCAGCAATACCTACAACACACGCACCTACCTATATACACATATATATATATATATATTATATAGTGTGTATAAGCTCTGGTGCGTTTTTATGAATATTTCACAAGTCGCTTGATTAGAACACCATACTTATATATATATATATATATAAATACATTTGACTATATGTATATATATGCACACATGAGAAGTTGGTGATTTTTTCACACCCCCCTCGTACGGTCGCCGACTACATATTTATAATGAACAGTCTGCACTCGGTTATACATAATAATATATTTACAATGTTTTAACGGTACGTTACATACGATGAATATGTTATAATGTTATCGTCGTCACACTTCGAAGTTCGTTTGTTATGACGTTTTAAACGCACTCATGTCCCACTACAATGTATAGCATCACACGATCGGAACAACGTTTCTACAGTGTTTAGTCACGCATGATTATCGATCAAAGGTTAAAAAAAATCGGTAGTCTGCGATTCCAGTTTTGCAGCGAGATTTATACGTTTCCATCTTCTCGGGTCGTATACGCGTGTATAGGCTTTACGCTCGATTTTTTTCCAATTGTATAATAGAGTATAAAAAAATAAACGTGCGTGTATACATATATATATATACCTATGTATTTGTGGTACAGTACCTGCAACCATTCGACCGAGGGGAATAAAAAATGACCTCGCGCTCAGACTTGAGACTTTATGCACGGGGGAGAGGAGTTCTCCATTAACTTAACGTAGCCTGGTAAACTGGAAACCGAATTTTTCGATTAACCCGCCAACGAGTCTACGAATTATGGTGCGTGTTTTCTAAAGGTTTTATATCAAATGCCATGCAGCATAATATTCGTAGAGGTATAATATACGCGTAATTTTACCGATTATTTTCTGGATAAAATGCAAAAAGATAAATATTTATTGTTGACCTACAAAATACCAGAAACACAAACATAATAATATGATGGTTCAAATCTTGTTTAATTTTTCTTCTTTCCTCATAATATACATTATACTTCTGTATTTAATGTACTTAGATAAACAATTTTCCTATAAATAATACAAACAACTCTGCAAAAATCGTGTCTATTGCGCAGTTTAAATGTAAATAAATTATTATATTTGTAACAAAACAAAAAATGACTGTTTTGAAAATATATGGTTTAACAACACTTCCATGGATATACGACATATTTTAATTTCTATTCTTTTTATTTAAACTAACTCCCAACCAATGTACAATATTTTATTTATAAACGTTTTCAATTTTATTTTTCTTAATAAAGCTCAACCGATAGGAGCCTTTCAATCAATATCAGGTTCTTAGCAATTTACTTTAAAAATACTCTCATTCATCGTGCGTGTATACAACTAGTTGAAGTTTTCTCAGCATCATCAATGTAACGAATCTCTTATTGATTTTGTACTAGTTCTATGTTCGTAATTTATTACAATTCCTCAGAAACTACTCAAAATATATTGGTAAAGGAGATAGAGATAAGTTATGGCTGGATCCTGGATGGATAGTGGGGATAGCGGTGACTAGCGAGAGGGGCGTAAAAATCAGGCACGTCGCACATATTTAATATTAGGTATTATTTCTTTACGAGTTTCCAAACAGGAAAAATACGATTTCACAGTAAAAACTTATCCATTGCCAACCGAAAGGTATAGTGGCAAATACATCACACATCTGTGAATGTCCGGTATTACATGTATATACCCGAAAGTCATACTATATAGTATATCATATACACTACGTGAAGTAAAATAGCATTATGGACGCAATGCGTTTTAATATTATTACAGACATTATGTATGTGGTACATTTATATAATAATAAACTGATGTGGGTTCGCGACGCCGCTGCCGGTCAGCGTGAGTCTGAATGAAAAACACGAAATGGATAACGGAACTCTTTATTCCATTTATTTTTTCGCGCATTTTGTGACGAGCTTTATATTATAGTAAACACGAAACATTATGTACAACGTGGCGATACTTAAGCCATTCCAACAAAAGCGACCACGGTGGCGTAGATTAGATTCCAACTCAGTTAAAATTAAGGTCTGAAAGGTCATTTGAATTTTAAATGACCCAAAGAGAGAAAAATCGCTTTTGAAAAATATAATAACCCTTCCCGAAGAATTTTCACTTTTTTTCCATTTACGTTTGTGCCACGGAAAAAAAAATAAATAATAAAATTAACCAAGCTCAAAGCCGCTATATTATATATTATACTACGTCCAACCCCGCGTCATATTTTTCACCGTAATAATGATTTGTTTTTCATTTTCAGTCGTATGCATGTACGTTACTACGACTTACAGTCGTATGAGAAAAAAAATTTTCATACCAACACCGGTAATACCGGTTTTGCATATTATACTCGTGGCCACATATTTTGATCTTTTATACGACAGCAGTTTTTGCGGCTAAAAATACCTGCGACTTAACGGGTCGGGTGTTTGACGAGTTTGAGGATTCTGTCCCGGTAACAAAAAGCATAATATAATACCAATAATAACCAGGAGAATTATTAAACACATTATGTACAGAGGAGGTGCATATAAATACTTACACTAAATACACTGAGTTTATTTACACGGATTCACCTTATGACTAAATTCAAATAATTATATTTTATTCACACAATATCTTAGAAAGTAAATTTCAGACTTCCGAAAGTGGCCGGGTTATGGGCTTTACAGGTTTACATCACATTTATAACAGTAAAAATAATATACTTGCACGCAAAAAAATAGCTGTCGTATCTTTATTTTTCCGCTGGAAGAGATACGATGTATTATATTAATCTATTTATTCGTATGGAGAAACATATAGTTGTTGGTTACATGGTCACAAATACGCGATATAAATATTAACCGACGTTTCTAAAAGCTTTACGAATAATCTTCGCGTCATTATTATAATTAATTACATACAATCCAATATGATTTTCCATGAATATGACTAATGATAATGATAAAAGTATTTGAAATACAAAATGTCTACCTATAATATTATACACACCGGTCGGAAGATTGAAATGTACACGTCGTCATCGTGTAATATACCACTCATAAAAATCGGAGTCAATTCGTAACAAATATATATTTTATAGGAAAAGTCTACAAAAAACCAAAGAGGTTATATGGTGGCTACATCTAAAGTATAAATACGAGAGTCCACAATCTCTTTACAACATTTTTTCTCATTACTCTACTTTTCAATCGACTGCACAAACGTCTCAATATATTATAACCTATTTAATTCTTCTGTCAACGTTGATCATAATAGTATGGATTGTATGTTATGTAAGCACTATATAAATAATACTAAATAGGCATATGCCATATAGCCAACTATTTTTGTGTTGTATTTTGAATTTCTGAAATAATTTCTTCAACACTAATTAGATTACCAACATCAAACGAATCCCCGAGGAGCATTGTTCGTGAGACGACAACAACGAGTGGGCTAACCTTTTTGCGTTTACATAGATTATATCTGTAATAACTAATATTATATATTACTTATTAGCATATTACTATAGGTAGGTACATACAGTATAATAATATAATGGTACGTAATACGGTAATATTACCTATACGGTTTTGCCTCGAAAGAGTTTTCGTTTTTCTTACATACTTATTTTATAGTTTGTCTTATTTCTCATATTATATATGCATACTATATACCTATATTATACGTAAGTCTATGAGAGGTACCTGCATTATTACTACAATTTTATGAATGACGTTTTATAATACATTTTTTTTCGATACTGACTCGAGTAAATCGTATATTTTTTTGCCCTGCTTGTTTATATATCATATAACAATAACATGTAACCTATACATTATACAACGTTTTATATAGATAGGTACTTGATAATTTTTCGTAATACAATAACCGAGAACGTGAGCTGACAAACTGAACAACTACAACCGTACATCAATAGTTAGTAGATTGTAATATGACAGGGTAAAAATTATATTGTGTAAAAAAATATATATTGTAAGTTGACACAAAACAAATGAACGCCTACGCACAATTTCGACGAGAGTTTCACTACACGAATCATAAAAGTATTTTAAGTGGAGAATACTTTGTTTCCCTGCTGTATGTATGAAACATTCAATGTACCTATGTACTGTACAAAGAGTGAACTGTAAAAAAATGTAATTAAAATCCATGCACAATTTAATAATAAAAAATAAACGCTTGAACGTTTTAGAGTAATTTATTATTAAAAAAAAAAAGGGAATTTTAAACTTTTAGACGACTGGATAATAATTTTATAATATAATATACGAATAAAATATAATACGATGTATAACTAATTTACTCAGCTGCTTGAAAACAATGGTAAACATTAGTGATCATATCTATGTTGTGGCACGAACGACGAAGTTTTAAATTATAAATTTAAATCCGATCGTATCGTGCAATATTATTAATTTAGATTCATTTTATGTGTGAAAATCGAAAAATATACTGACATTGACAAATATTATAGCGTCTGTTGCCTTTTAAACTTTATTTTCTATCGATTTGTTTATTCACATATTCATTAAATACCCACTACCGTTTCCACTATTTTATAACTATGTTTTAGTAATTACATAAACATATTAAAAATAGTGCAAATATAAATTCAGGTGGTTTATACAATTATTTATAATTATAATGATCGTTTAAAAACGTGGTTAAAATTAATAATAGTATAATTTGATTAGGATTAAAATTTATTCGTATGTTTAAAATTTAAAAATAATTTTATTAAATCATGTTAAAAAATTACGACGCGTGGTTAAATTTAAATTTAAACTTTCTCTGTCAATTGATTTTGGATTCATGATTATGAAGGTTGGTCGGTTAGAATTATAACAATATTGAGAATACAATTTTGTACGCTATACATTTTTTAAACGGTACTCTTTGTTTACACGCATATATTGTGTTTATTTAGGGCGTCAGGGCGACGTTCGTATTTCGTATTAATTATTATCATATATTTTGTACGTGTCCATTGGTTTTCAGAGAGAAAGGGTGAGAGAGAGCTTTGAGGGGAAATCAGAAAATTGAAACGAGTTCGCTGTGTAACTGTAAAACACACTGTAGTAGTACAGTTCGTACAACCTGCCTACCTACAGCTATACAGTCTATACTACATATTATTGTTATACGTCGATATTCGTGTAATATACTATAATATATAATTTTACCGTAGGTGACTAAATTCCGGCGCGTCAGCATTAGCTTGCTGCAATGTGTCGCGCGCGCGTTAAAATTGACATCCGGCAGAGTTAAAAGGAAGTCCTCGAATGACAATACGAAATTTTATATATCGACTAGATGCCAGTCAACGTATACAAGCAGTGTGTTTAATAATATTGTGCGGGTTCAGCGTTTCCCTTTGAGTAGGTATCAATAACAAAACGGAAGTAGATAAATAAAATATATATATAGTAACTATATACATATATTATATGTGGTAGATACAATACTACACGCCATTATGTAATACGCGTAAAATATTATTATTATTATTATTATTATTACACGCATCGTAAGATTCCGCGAACTTCTTAAGAAACACATTCGATTTAAATCGGTATTATTATGAAATAAATAATTATAATATGCGAGTTGCTTCCATATATTTACAACATTTTTACGAGTATACTAAAAACTAAATAAAAGCGACAAACAAATCTGCACAATATTATGTTACGTACACAACTAGTAGGTATACTTACTTTTATATAATAAATATTATAAGTAATATGCTGGCTTGCAACTTCACTGCGGTTTTATTTGTTTGCCACAAACAAATTAAAGTATCTACGTGTAGTTTACCTCCACCCGAACCTTTTATAAAAAGATTAATTTTTTATTTGGCGCGCACCAGAAATAACAACTCAAAACAAATACACAAAAATGGAGGAAGTTATAAAACAGTAGTTGCTCCGATATATAATTAGCTACGATAAACAGAACAATTGATAAATAGTAAACACACCGTACAAGCAAAATTATAAAATTAAATTTACATATAATATAGTTATAGTTTATGAATAAATATATGTTAATTAATTAGACAATTATCAATACTAATTTATTATTGTTGTATAGTCTTGTTAAAAAAATTAAATTGTGGTAAAAATATAAATTTAATAAAACATAATATAGGTATTAAACCTATACAAATATGGTTGTGATGATTATTCACCAATTAACCATGTAGAAAGAAAATGTAATATTTATGGAGGTTTAAAAAGTAATCAAAAATGACTTTGATGCGTAGTATGATGTGTGTAATATAGATTAGACGATTAAGGTTCCGGAATTATTTAAAGATGAAATTCTACTTTCAATTAGTAATTAACAAATGTGTTAAGATATATCTAAAATTTGCCTTCAGATTCAAACGATTACAATAAAACAAGATACTAATTATTAATTAACAACAGTGCGATGTACCCAAATATATGTTACACGACATACATTTTCAAATCCTCCATACTCACTATGGGTTTACATGGTGCATGAACGACATGCAATTTATAACCGTTGGTCCCGACGTGAAAAATAGCGTTTTGTCGGAACGGGTTAAAACAAACCTATAAAAAATTACCCTCTATCTAGACAGGTTTAATATAGCAATTAATATATACATATGAGGTACCTCTATATAATGTATTCGTATATGATTCAAATATTTTATAATTTATAGATAGGAAAGTTAATAAAAACCATAAGCACAATAATAGTTAAGTGAACACGACATCATTAAATTAGAAGCTGATAATCAACAAGTTATACATTTAACTTACTAAGTTCAAAGTTAATATAGAAAATAATATTAACTTAACTCGGTTATGTGAATATGGTGATTGGTCTATGAATAAATTACATCAACAGTATTTTTAAATCACCTGAAAAAACCGTTATTTCAAGTTAATTAGAAAATGAACTAACTATAGTTAATGCTCTGGCCCTTCGCATACACTATGTACTTATAAGACATATACGACGCATACCTTAACGCAGTGTTATCCGATGTGGATAATATAGTTAATACATCGACCGACTGACGTCGGAAGGGAGTTAGCGAAATGAAAAATAATAACGATAATAATACCAAACAAACAAATAAATGAAACGCGTGTACGTAAAATTGTCTCGCCCGCAGCACCGTCGACTGTGCCAGCAACCAGTGTATCATAATATAGTAGAACGATACACGATAAACCGTCCGACGGGCGAAAGGTCCGGCGGCCAGCTACTTACCTAAGCACTACACCTTTATTGGGTTGTTGTCGTCGTGTGGGTAAGCGGCTGACTTTCACCGTGCACGCTTTCCAAACCGGATATGCGATCGTAACGATATCGTTTGCTTCCGACTGTGCGCGCGAGCGAGCGAGCGTCCGGAGCCGAGCACAGAACGACTTTCCCGCGATTGCGTGGGCGACCGTGTTCATAATACAACAATATTATAACTATTTTATTAATTAAATTTATAAACTTATAATTTTATTACGCACGTGTGCCATCGCGACACGTGCACAAGGCGTTTTGCGCTTTTGCGTAGTAACGTCAAATACTATTATTTATAAAAAAAAATTATATAGATTTTTGCAAACGTTAAATTTATGTAGTATAATAGTAATTATGTGAAATGGTACCTAATAATACTTTAGTGAAACGTGCGAATAGCTCTCGTGTTGTAAACCATTAAAAAGTTTAAATGATTAATAAACTATTAAAACGATGATTTGTAGTATAGTCGATGGTAGTTGATAGGTACACGTGAAAACCTGTAAAACAATAATCATAAATTTAAAAAAAAAATGCAGTCGAAAGTACTCAGAGTTTACAGATGATAGAGGAGTATAACTAATAACTATGTACCTTTTCTCGAACAGAGATTTATGAATTGGGCACCCCTTGAAATTGACCGCACGACCGACGGTTGACGTCACGGGACTTCACATCACAATATAATATATGACTCGTATACGTTTGTGCACAGTGCCAGACGATCATTTGTATGCGTTATTGTTATTACATATTTTGCATATTTGTCTATACGCTCGTGTGATTACGACAATATTATGACGTCGTCCTAAAACGCCAATGCAAAAAACCGAAGTATTGTAGTGCGTACGATAACAGTTTTGCGAACATTTTGTTTTTAACTCCTGACAGTTTAATCCTCGTTTATTGATTTTTCGGACTCGTAGGCATTTCGGTGCAATATAAATTAATAAATTAATATTAGCCAATTAGTATTCGTGCTAAACGAGAGTGTAAAACAAGCGAGTTCCATTATGTCTTAGCTTATATTTCAATTTTCAGCAATCAGCATCGTATTCGTAGCGGTACGCATAACATGTCTAACATAAATACATAATATTAATATTTAACATGTGGTTAGTGGTTACACGTGCACCAGGTATTGTGTTATAGCCGTTATAGGTATTAGTTTTACGACTGCACTATGATCATGTTCCGGTGTGCGTTTTACAATACGATCCGGTATCGATATATGAGACAAACTATTTCATATATGCGGCACAGACCTATGATACACCGCGCCAGCGGTACATGTTGCATTTAGTATTTTGTACATTTTTTATCGATTTTTTTTTGGCCGAGGCTATTGTTTTATTTAATATGGCACACACACGAAACGTGTACAAAAAAGTGCTGTTAACGAAGTCAGTTGCAAAAAAGTTTAGCAAGGGGCGTCATTAGAATAATACCTATCATATAGGTAATACTATACTCACTGCCATCGATACACCGGCACCAGCTATTCCGCACGTTCTACCTAGGCAAACCCAAAAATATAAACCTTTGATGTTTAATTGAAACTGATCATAATAATATACGCTTTCATCGCAGATATTTTGCGGTGCTATCGCGATAATAAATAAATCATTTTTCCGATCTATAGGAGATAATATATTATGAAGTACATAATCGTAAATGATTCCCTCCACGACCACAAAAAAAATAACGATCAATAATTACGTACGCGACGATAGACATTATGCACCCGGTTTCTTCGATTTGTGTTTTGTTAATTTTTTGTTTAGCATATTTCTCGTTTGGAAAAGTTTTCCACGAGTTTTCTTTGGAGAAACAAATTTAAAATAAACAATATTATAAATTTCGCATGAATAATAGCGCAGTGTTATTATTACCAAATCGCGTAGCAAATTATGTATAACTCGCTAATAACTTTTTTTCATCTAATATTTACGTGCATAATATTATGGTTTGTTTTCTTATATACATAATTTTTACATATATATATATTATATATGAGTCGAACGATTTGAATAAATAATTACGCTTCGAAAACGATGACGTTAGACCGTCTGTCAAACCGTTAAAACGATAATATTCGAAGTCCATTAGGTATTATTGATATCGGACATAATAATATCTATTATTATATCTTTGATAGTATTGAAATACGTGTACTCTGAAAAAATATTTCGTTTACTATAATTCATCAAGCGGTTGAAGCTAAACATAGTCGAACTCTTAAATTTTCCTATTTTAATTTCTAATTACTTTTGCCTTATAAACTTCCGAGAGTAGTTTTGTTTGACTCCGTTTACTATTCATTATTAATTATAATAATATATTACTACACAGGCGCATACTATGGTGCCGCATAAATGAGCCAGATGCAATAACGTTTAGGAACTGTGAGCTTAATGTTTATACCAATAACTAGGCCATTACGAAATCGACCAACTCCGACGTATCTGCAATCTGAACCGTAATTATATTCTTTGGTATTTAATTTATTTAATATTTTTTTTTTTTTTTTTAATTTTATGAAGTCAATAATAATATTATATGCGTTTGTTTTTTTTAAAACGTATTTCAAATATATCATTTTACGACATACCTATTCCGAATTTTAACTTGATGAGTTGACTTCTGTTAAAAAAAAATCTTGAATAAATTCGCATTGTCAATAAATATTTTTATATATTTTTTTTTTACACAAAGTGAAAAATGTTTATATAAATGACGTCTTCGTATTTGATAATCATTATGGACTTTATCGATTATACTTAATACTTGGTAAATTATTATAACTTACTTATAAGTTTTTAGCGTACATATTTCTCCGTGCAGAATATATAAAAAAAAACATTTTGCGTGCAAATAAATCATTTTTTAATCACGTTAATTTAATATTTTAACGTGACTTGCGAGATAACCAAATTCATATAATACACCGCGCAGGACTTTATTGAATATTACATAATTTATACAATACGGCTACGGCATAACGACACGTTGTCGAATAATGAATAATGCAATATTATATCTCGTTGCTGTTTTTAGTTTCGTGAATTATCATGTGTCATCAATATATTATATGCACGGACAGCGCTGCGTCCAGAAAATTACTGAAAGGTATAACGGTTTTAACTATATCTGGTGCCCATTTTTGGTAGAATATTATTTTTGGTCCGAAATAATTTGATTCGCTTTAGCGGCTTTACACGTCTATAATACAGAGCTTCAGAAATAAAACGTGCTGTCGTATAAAAGTAATAATTTCAAAAACTAAGTTTTGTTAAGAAATTATCGGAGCTTTTATTTTCTTTTTCGTAAACGACCGCTTGTGGTGCTATTTAAAGTAAGTGTTTTTTTTCTTTTTATTTTTGTGCACGTCGTCTACACCTTTTGGATTTTCTTTCTTATAATTACGAAAGTTGCGGCGGTTATTGCAGAAGCGTGTACCTGCGCGCGGCTGTGAAGTTGATTATTTGAAATTGGTAGAGGTTTTTCTTATACTCGTCATTTCACAATCTTTTTAACGTTTGTAATATCAATATATACATTTTCCGCGACACTTTTTTTATTATACACGTGCACACTTCTAATATTCGTCGTAAGTAGTAATTTAAATTCAAAAAAATAAATATAAAACGAAACACAGTTTTGTTCCAAAAAACAATTGTGGACAACACAATTATTTATTTTTCAAAATACAGAATTTTTCACAAAGCTATAAACATTTGTTATAGACATTTGAAACTATGAATAAAAATTATTTTACATTCGTAATAATAATTCAATAGATATGTTATAATGACATAATACTATTACATTTACAGTACCACTATCATAATATTATTATACCCTTTAGACTATATTTATGTTTACTATACGAATATATGTATATCATAGGAAGTGCCTAGAAGGTATAGGTGTACTGGTTAATATCATTATTACGGTTGTAAAAATACCTCGACGTTTCTACAAAAACTGTACAACACGTCAAGAACACGTAATAAAGAGCTGGTCATCATTTTATAATATTATATTTCCACAAAATGTCCTGTGATATTGAAAAAGTTTTTATTATTATTATTATTTTGTATTGTTGATGTGAACACTTTGAGTTTAAAGGGTTAAAACAAAGAGTGTTTAGGAGTAATAATAAGAAGTAAAAAATCTTTTCAATTACAATACCCCTACGTGTGTCTCCACGCTCACTGTTTGTATAAAATAATGTATGTATGTCATGCGTCGTACATAATATACATATTATAATATGTGCTTGACGTGGTATATTCGCACCTCCCTAACGATGCAAAGGAAAGAAGGAGCAAAAAACGAACAAAACGCCGACAACTAGTTTTTAAAATATCAGACACTTCGTATGGTAAATTATCGAATTTTTTTTACATTTCTAACACTGACATAAATGTACATTCGTTTCTCTATAGGTATTAGGTAACCGTGTGTTAAACGAAAATAATAAAAAATTAAAAGTTAGTCCACACAAAAATCGTCCGTTTTCGATAAAAATAGACCGTAAAATGTAGGTAGGTACATAGGCTATTTTTATAATTATTACACGGAAAAAAACAGAAAATGGTTTGTAAATTTTTAATAAACGCAGCGTAGTCTTCTCATAATATATATTATTATGTATTCATAAATTATTCATATAAACCGCATGGTAGAACTTTTTAATTATTACATTATAATTGTGGGCACCTGCCAGTGCTTTTTTTTTTACTCGTTTTGCGTGAAACTAAATCAAAACCAAATATATTTATATATTGAAACACGGAAAAGAAAATATAAAAACGATGCCCATAGAACTATACTCATAAAAAATTACGAAAATTCCCAGACGTTTTCATGACAAGAAGCAGGTATAATATATTTAGACTTCATTACGTATATATACATCACTCGATATTGATTTATACCTTGAAAATATGTAAACACGATGATGATGATAATAATATATAACATATACCATATAGTGGGGTTGGCATCATATTATGAGGTTTTTTTCTTCAGAGGTGCACAAAAAGCCAATATTCTCTTATGTGTTAGGGGCGTCAAGCCACTCTTTCTTCCTTTCTTTTACGATTTGTTTACGTGGTTTTACCGTTCGACTCCTCCTCCTCATCCGACCAGTACGATGACTTCTATACACGCACTTCTATTAACTCGCATGTCGGGGATATGCCACAGCCACAATATGCAATAGAATATACGATATATCGCACACACATATCAATTCATAATCGACCGCCCCGGTTCTAAAAACCTAGAAAACAAATTTAAAACTCCGAACCGTCAATTATTTCGTCCGGGCTGATAATCAGAACGCCATTCATTACTGTCAGAAGCTAACTGTATAGTTAGCAAATTCATAAGAAACCTCGACGTGGCCGTATCCTCGCCATGTCATCGGAGCGTATAGTAAAACCGAAAACAAAAGTTGTTGTGGTCTTTATTTGTATGTAGGTTAAACGCGATAGTCGTCTGTTTGAATATAAAGCACCGAAAAGGCCACCGAAACCAGGAAGCAACTTCCTCTCCGACCTCGTACGTATTTTTATACGGGAAGTAGTAGATATGAATTTATCGTTATATCGTATATTTGAGAGGGTGAGACTAACATGTATTGCGCGCCGTAGATGATGGCACCCCTGGCCCAATTCCTTACTTCCATATCCGGTATCTTAAATCTATATGAAATTATAATATGACGGTCTTCTCTATACCATTCCCGTATACGGTTATCATCGCTCTTTTATCAACTATTCCCTTTTTTTTAGTCTACGATTTCTGAATGTCGTCGCCCCTCCCCCCCACCACAGATCATAGTGATATTATGTACGTTTACTTATATTATAGTACACACTTGCAGACATATTATACATGACTAATGTGCGTATATGTAGTATTTATATATTTCTAAACTTTTAACACACTGGGGCCGTGTTTTAATCAACGATGGTGGGAACTCGTTATACACACATGCCGCGTGTCCAAGTAGGAAAATAGTTTTCGCCGAACACGCGAAAAGTTACCTCATTTTCAGTACGGCGTTCAATTATAAACGAATATATCCGGAACGCGGCGAGTGCGATCCACCTGGTTTTTTTCCTCTCCCATAGGTATAATATATACAACGCCAGACCGCACAGACTTTCGGGATAATAGGTAATATCGTAAGTTTCCTCACACATATATACTATATACGTACAGTCGCGAATAGAAAACGGATTCGCTATAGTCGACATTATACTGACGATTGGCATGGCTGGATATTCACTTGTGCACACACGTCACACGCGCGCGCGCCCCATCGCGTCCGTCGTCGGTCACATCCGATTTTTGCGGTGATTAATATTGATGTATAACATACTGCATATATATTATATACATTATTTTACATTACGGTCCATTCGTATTCGTCCAATGTATACAGCTCGCAAACACGTGCGCGACGATCCCCAACCAAAAGTGCAAAATATACATCGAAACATCACACGATAGATTCATTGATCCTGTTTCAACTGCATACATACGTTATATAATATAATACTGTGTATAAATATGCTCACTGCTTAACTCTTATTTACGGTTATATATTATCTATGATATATGTATAGGATATCTATATTATTTTGGCTATGGGGTCTAAACGGCGTATTTCTAATTTTTTTCTTGTTTATTATGGTTAGTTCATTTATTTTATTTATAAAATGGTAACTATAATATATATGTATTATAGTTTACATCTTTTAAAGCTACGAACATATATAATTTATATTTATACAGATGCATATTTTGTGCCTTTTATTTCTAAGTACGCCCACTACGCTTACATAATACATATAATACGATATGTGCTTTACTTTACCACTTTACTATTTATTTAGGTATTTCTAAAATATATTAAATAATACATGGATTTCGTTCTACGGGAATCAAAAAATACTAAAGGTTAAATTTGTAGACACTGCAGCAGCAAGAATACTTGTATAGGTATTACGCCGTGTACGCACATTCCGACCCGCGGTTAAGCGGAAAAATTAATTTCGTTTAATTTTCTCCTGCGGTGGTCGTTTCTTGGTGTCCGCGCGTTAAAAGTTTGGACATAAAAATGGGAGAAAAACAAAAAAAAAAACTTCACAATGGCCAAAGTTTGGCATGGCCATAATATAATAGGATGAAGCGACCGCCACCGCGTTGCTATATATATATACTAATTATATCCGCGCGGTTGCCCCTGCAGACTCAAAAGGTCCTTTGGGGCATCGTGGTTGTTTCGTCCACCTCCTTCATGTGTGTGTATATATATATATATATAACTTGGCCTCGCACCCGATGAATTCTTTATGGACATGCGCGTGTACGACCACCTTTATGCTCGCGAATTTCTATTTTCTAAAAAAAAAAAAAACCAAAAAATTATATGTAGCTACCTATTCTTATGCTATATACGTTGTGCGCATTTTAAAATTCATGAAGTTTGCAGATTGTAATACGATTTTGTTTTTTATTACATTTTTGCAGTCATGACCGAGACCAGCCATTCACTTTCCAATTGGGCGTGGGACAAGTGATCAAAGGATGGGATTTGGGATTGACCAAAATGTGCGTTGGTGAGAAGAGAAGGCTGACCATACCTGCCAATCTAGCTTACGGTGACCGTGGAGCCGGAAACGTCATTCCCGGAGGTATTTACTACTGTGAAAGCAACAACAATATTTTTAATATATTATTGCTAGTGCGGTTTAAAAAAACTTTAAATATTCACATCGTATACATAAAGGATTGTAATGAAGCTCTGCGGTATTGTTGCGTATAGAATAAAACATTTTTAGGTACAACTCATTTGTTACAATAGCATCAAAATATTTTAAATTACTACCTTTTTTGTAATCATATAATATGATCAGACAAATAAACAAAAATCGATTTATAAATTAATTTTATTTAATAAATTGTGTGACTGGTGCGCACTTTTAAAGACAATACCTTCTCAAGTAACACATATAAAATAATTTTACACAATTTTAATTTTAAAAAAAATTCTTGGAAAACTGCATTACAAATTGAAAAAACGATACAATTAAATTGCATAAATACTATATTTTAATTACTTTTTTAATAAAACGCATTTACAGCTGTAACACAATAAATCCAATGCACATATAAAATATTATGCTACCGTATTTTATAAATTATCACAAAAGAAAGAAAAAAATAACAATTATAATTGTATTAATTATGATTACCAAATATCTAATTTGTCTAAAAATATTAAAAATTCTTATACACACAAGCTGTGTGATTTTATATTAATATATAATAATATGGATATACTATTATTTATACATGTATATAATATAAATATTAACCTAATAACAATACATTTTTCCAATAAAAAATTTCCCATATTTTCTTCTAAAATACGAATTTCCAAAATTTTATATTTTACAAAATACCATAATATACTCATTGTGGGAAAATAACTTTAATTGACTGCAGTGAAAACAGGCGAGAATATATCAAAGTTCATGTTTATAATGTTTAAAAAAAGCTATATTCGAAGTATTTATATAATGCAATATAATATTTTTACTATATAAATTTTTATTACTTTAAATATGGAGTAAAATACTAATGGGAAATATCTTATGATTATCTAAACTAACTAATCAATTTTCAATAAAATAAAAAAAATATCTTACCACGAAATTGTACTAATAATATCATTTTATACACTGTACGCGACCAACTCTATTAGCGAGTGCAATTACGTCACAACTCCAATTTAAAAATCACGAGCATTGCCTTTTAGTTTTATCAAATAATTAAAATATTTATCATTATTATTTATTACCGATGTATTATAAATATATTGTGGTCTTCTATACCGCGTGTAAGACAGGACTGTACTAATAAGTAGGTATATGATATGTTTAGGAGCCACTTTGGTGTTCGACGTCGAGCTATTGAACGTTGGCGACCAGGCCCCAACTACAAACGTGTTCAAGGAGATCGACCAAGACCAAGACAAACAGCTGTCCAGAGACGAGGTGAGCGAATATCTGAAGAAACAGATGGCCGCGGCTGAGGGTGCGGAAGGTGGCGATGACATCAAGCAGATGATGTCCGACCACGAGAAGCTCGTCGAGGAGATATTCCAACACGAAGACAAGGACAAAAATGGTTTCATATCGCACGACGAGTTCACCGGGCCCAAGCACGATGAGCTTTGATGAGGGACACGGAAGATGTATGTGTATGGGATGGGGGGGATCAAAATGTTCGGGAGGACCGGTTCGTGGAATTACGCCGGACATGTTATCATAATATGGTATATTACAATATATAATATATCTGTATACGCATTAATATGATATCTGGACGGAAGTGCTCGCTTAATCGAGGTACTCCGGCATTATTTTTCTTATTATAATTATTATTATTGTTTTTATTTTAATTACTTTAATTTTTAACGGGAAGTTCGCCAAAAACAAAAAACAAAAATTCCTCCCCGAGAGGAATGTTTTTATTATTTTATTTCTTTTTACGAATAATATAATATAATATTTATTTGATTCAGACACAAAATTAGCATAATATACATCTTTATAATATTATTATATAATATAGTCGTAATTGGACTACTACTATAAGCATATACTATACATTTTTTATAGTCCGCGGATTTTTTTGTTTAATTGAAAACTTTTGTAAGAAGACTGTTGTAATAAAAATGTTTTATATATACAATTCATACTGTGTTTATTTTTTTCTATTTATACTTGTAAAGTTATACGCATATTAATTGTATATAATACATAAATGGTCATACGGCACTAGTAAGTATAACCATGCCATCTAACCCAATATAATATACAATATACATATTATTATTAATTTAAAAAAATATTTATTCAAAGAACACAAAAACATTAAGTACCTATTCATCGACAAAGGCAATAATAGAATCAACATACATGAAACTTAAAGCTCTTCAAAATGTAGAGAAAAAATTATTTATCATACCTGCAAATATACACAAAACTTTTGATATCCGCCTTTGTTCCTAATGGTAAACTCATGCACTATACGTTTAAATACATAATATACCTACCACACAAATGGACGATTTTTATGAAAAAGGGCTCAAATCAAAAATTGCTACTTTTCAGGAAAAACATTAAACGTTCTAACTTTTTGTCTTTATAATATTTTTAGATTTTATATTCATAACTATGTCTAATACATTTATTATTTTTTTTTCTATTCAATACATTTTTTTTTTATATTTATACTAATGACTTACCTATTGCATATACCTCATGTGACTTAATCCCTTTCGCATAATGACTTATAACATACCGCATATGCTTTTATAGGACTTACACCTCTTGACGTAAAATACAATACTATTTCAACTACTTATATATTTCTTTGATAACTATGATGAAAGCATATTATTTTTATTGTTTTAAAATTCAAAATTAATAGCACAGCATTTAATAAAAAAAAAATTGTATAGATATTTTTAGAAAATAAAATTATACGCTTTATAGCAAGTTTAATAAACCAATAAATTTACGAATTAAAAATACATTTTAAGTACTATAATAGTTATAAGTAGCTCTCGAATTAAAATATAATTGCATGGTAACTAGTATATTCATATACAAAGAAAATAACAATAACAATACTAATTTAATCTTGTTTAAATATTTAAATATAAAATATTTACAAAATTAACACAAAAAATAATAAAACTTAAAAATATAATTTAAAAAAAATGTATATAGTATAATAAACAATCATGAAACCTCAGTCGAATTCCTCATCTAAAAAATGGATCTGTGATATCTCCTTTTTTTTTCAAATTTAGGTGATATTCGTGAAAGACATGGGGTATTAATGGCAACAGAGATAAAATATATTTTTATTTTCATTTTCATTTGTAATTGATCGAGTACCATTACAAGCAATTGACAAAATTACATCATTTATAGTCTTATTAATTTTTATACAAGACAAATCAAACCTTTTTAAAAATAACATCGTCCTTGAGTAAAGTTTTGTAGAATTTTTTTTTTCCTTCTTTTGTAGTAGGTAATCATTTTAGACTCTCTCTCTCCGAGTTTATTTTTCTTCTTCATTGTTTACTTTTTTTTTAAATGATTTTAGAAATCATTGAATTAATATTTTCGACCTTAAACTTAAGTTTTCTTGTCCATTGCATTAACTGTAACCAGTCATAAGGATGATTTATTGATGACTAGGACCTTTTCGGGGTTTTTTTTAATCTTGACATGGTCAGATTTTCACTCCATTCTGATGTGTCCAAGGACTATGGATTTATAGTACATTACTGAAATAGATTCACCCTTCTCAAAAAACCAGACACATAACCATAATTATGCTATTTTTGTTCTGCAGACCACAACAATAACGCGACGCATTATTACTTGATTTATTTAAACTGAAAGTTTACCTAAAAAGTTAAATAAACACGAACCTATTTCATGATTCCCTATTTTAGCTATATAAACTCCACAGTTCACATATTATAACAAGAGGCAGCTGAATAAAGAATATTGTATATTTTCATTATTATATTCCCTTGTTACTTAGTATGGTCAACTTAGTCACTATCAACTTCAGGGATTCCCAGAATCGTACTAAGATAATAATTGTCTAAATAACTATTAATTCTTGTACTTGCATTTTATCATTAATTTCGTCAATTAAGTTACTATGTTCTTGCTTTAATATAAACACAGTTTGTAAAAATTTATGTAGTTTTGTACCAAATAAGTTTCTTCTAGCAATACAATTTATCATGAACTATAATAAAATAATAATAAATTATTACAACGTATTTATTAAATAAGGATAAGGATATAATATTAATATAGAATATATATCTATGTTTATTATTAAGTATAATAAAATAGATATATTTAAAAAAAAATTCAATTATGAATCAAGCATCAAAGTACTCTTAATTACTAATCATTTTGAATTATCTATTAAAAAATATAATATTAATTGTATAATGTTATTAATTTGTACTTTCCAGTTACCAATTATCATTAATGAAAGTTAACGATTCAATGGGACATTTTATGTAAAATCTAAAAACTAGGAAATAGATATTAAGAATTACATAATATGGATTTTGGATTTAAACTTTCAGCCCAAAACCAAAACCTTTGCAGAACCCATCAGTAATCAAAACGCTCCCGCTGTTTGCACATATTTCAGATACCTACTTTATTACAATTTATTTTTAATTTCAACTCACTTATCAATCCACTAATTACACTTCTTTTTCAGATCTTAATACTCTCATTACCATAGACTCTAATTATTTTCGTCCAATTTGCGATCATAAAATCTCATCTACTCTACTTATCGGCTATCATGGCCTCATTATAATATCAAACACATTTCAAATTCGCTTCAGTATCAGCTTTAATTAATGACCATATAATCATAAAATATACTTGTGATTAAAATATTGCGTACTTTAGTATATTGTAATTATTATGAGCCATCTTAGTTTATACTGATAGTTATAAAATAAAAAGAAAAAGAGAAAAGTTTTAATGTAAATAGAAAATTAAAAAGTGACTTTAAGTCCTTTCCCATAAAAATCGACCAAATATTATGATTTATATGCAAACATTCATCCGCTGCGTTTCTCGTGCACGGTAGAAGGGGGTTCAACACCTACATGCTTGTTGAAATCGATTTCCTTCTCCGTCTCGCACATAACGGAATCGCATAAAATATACCTACACAAACAGGACGTATCGAAATGTCAATCAAACTACATATTATAATATATATATTATATATACCCACGCGCGCGCCTCGGAGAACAATGTTGAGATCTATACATTATACTAATTATAATTGTAATAGAGTAAAATACTATAAATATCATTATATCTGTATGCATAATAATAATATTGTGCTATATAAACCGAACACAGACATTTCGGCGTGGCCGTTTTAACGGAATTAGATAAAAATAGGTACGTAGATAGATAAGATAATAGATAATATCTATTGGCAAAAAAAAACAAAATAAATATAAAATAAACACAAAAATAATTAATTACATCATATATATTGTACAATATAATTACTTACTTTTTTTTGTGTAATGTATTTTTTATTCGATATCTCAATATTTATAAATTATAACTACGTATATACAAACACAAATACATTTAATAAAAATTAATACAATTGATTTTCCAATCCTAAATTATGAGCAATACCTTGTCGAACAGTCAATCTCTACAGGTTCGTTAGCCTGACAACCCAAATTCAAACTTTTTAATAACATTAATAATTAGTAATCAAAAATTTTAAATACAAGTCTTATTTCTGAAATTAATTTTTATATCTGAAGGACTTTATTTTTACTATTATAATAATAAATTAATGGTTTTAAAAATGTATTTATCAATAACAATACTTATTTTAAAATATTTATTTATTTTGAGGACTTTTACCAACTTCTAATTGTCAATTAAGTCTATTCTGGTCACTGAATTTTTTGAAAACATACAATGAAACCCTATATGATTGAATGAGTACCTAACCTTCATTTGAATATTAAGCCACCTATTCACTTCCTCTATATGATTATTAGTCGTATCACTTTAGAAAGCTCATTTGTGAACTTTCTAAAAATTTGAAGTCATACACTTTGTCGTCGATCTCTTTAAACTTTACCTATTTATAGTTTATTTTAAACCAGAACCAATGTGGCTGATGGAGAAGTAATACTAACACGGTTTTCCTTTCAAGTTGTCAGGTACAATACCATAAGAAAAAATGTGTATTATAAAGTATGATATTGAATTCGGTGCTTCAGGGAAATTAAATCAAAACGAAATATAATAGAGAACGATCGATAGACCGAAAGCTTATTGAGTACTCGGCATCCCCGCTTCAGTACGTTCTCAGACTACTATATATATAAACAAACCACATATTAATTATTATTATAATATAGTATGCATATGAGTCAATCGAGAACAAGGCGCTTCAAAACGAAGAGTGAAGAAAGGTTACGGTCTATAAGGAATATAAACAACGTTCAACCTTTCATTATTATAATACTCAATATCTTTCAAAAGTTTCATTCAAATGCATAATTTAAGTAAGTATCTACAATATTAGTATACTCAGTAATAAAAAAAACTGCACACCGGGGCTCGGTACTATATTAGTTACCATTTATTGGACAGAATATTGGCAAAGATTTAAATCGTATTAATTAATATATCAAATAGAATAAGGAATGGTGTATATATTAAATATAGCTATAGAACAATTTTATCGTTTTTAAAGAGTAGGATTTGGTAGGAGACGGTTTAATTTCGGTTTCAAAGGTGACCGATGAGCTTTTAAATGGTTAGTCAACTGTTGTCCAATTTTTAGCAATTAGAATATCTAAATAGTAAATTATAAAAAAAAATAAAATATGAAAAGTTGTTTGGAATTTGTATGACGAATAGCACTTTCAATAACAGAAAACTTTAATGTAATCAAGGTGTACACTATATCACTATGAATGTGATTTGTGATTATGTTATCAAAGATACTATATAGTATACTATTAATACTCAATTAAGGAGAAATAAAGAAAGTCGACGGTCAGACAATTCAATATAATACCACGGTTGTATATAACTGTATATTATATATTGTAATTATTGTATTCTATATCATCTTTAGCAATATTTTATACTACTCGATTACCTACATAGTTGTTGTTGTTAATTAACATGACAAGTTACAATCATTTTAGTGGTTGTTTTCTCAATATAATAAGTGGTAAGTGTTAACTGTTAAAGTACAATATAATTAGTTTAACTTATATCAGTGGGGCTGCGTAAATTTGTGAAACACTGCATTATTAAGTTTGTTGTGCATTTTTAAGAAATAGCGTTTCAGCGTACATTTTATATTGTTTTGTTCGGCCGAAACGATACAGAAACAAAGTTAAGAACTCGAATAACATATTTTATACACGTATATATGATGCCATAATAATATAAGTACGGTCAGGCGCCACTTCACAAAAGTTTTTTTATTTCATAATCGATAAAACGATATATTAGATATATGCACGCGTGTGAGTGTAAATGTAAAGTAAAAACAAAAAAATAAAAACGGAGAACGCACAAAACATTTCTCTTTTCGGAACACGAGAACGTATATTACTTTGAAATCCGGTATGTCCTATACCCGTCCAATCATCGGCATTCCTTATAAATTATAATATAGGTGTATATTGTATATAACCTATTATTGTAATTACAATTTTAAAATAGTCGAACATTAAAATCTATGTATGAAAAACACGTTGGTGTCGTCATCCGCGGCAACTAGCTCGGTTAAATCTTTATTATGATACAAATATTGGTAACAGCGTAATATTTTAGATATGTATGTGGTATGTCTATACTCCATACAGTTCATACCGAAATATCGAGTGTTATCATTTGGCAATAACGAAAATAACTACCAAACTCGGCTTTTATAAGTTACAACCATGTTTATGTATAATATATATATATTAGTAGTTTTCGAAGTGGAAAAATATGAAGGGGAATTCTAAGTAAATAAAATTAAAATAATTGAATTCAACCTAACTTTCTAACTTGTGGGGAGGGAAGTGAATATAATAATAATAAGTTGTATACAGACATACAGTTCATCAAATTGAATACGAAAAATAAATATCTAGACATATCTTGTTCAACACAATTTCGCGAAATAAAAACTACATAAATAATGTATACTAAAAAATATATTTTAAAAAGAACATATCTATATTATACCATTTTCTAATTCTAATGAAAATAATTATTAGATATATGTGCTCTTAATATATAAAAATAGTAGATAAGTTTCGCCCCCTAATGACCTTAAAGTACCACCGAACCCCCGAACTCTTCAAAATAAAATCCGGGCTGAAAATGTATTGTTTTTAAATGTTTAACTATTTGTTATTCAAGATAGTTATCGTTTAATGGTGTTGATCTTCCATCTGTGATACTCCAGTAAAAGATAATTTGTGTTGCGTTTTGTTAAACAATGATGATAAAATGATGTAGGTATCCAAAATCCAAAATTGATTTGCTTTATTGTACCTTAACAATTGAATTAAATCACAAAATTGAATTTTATTATCCCCGGTATTATTAAAATATATTGTACTTAAATTGCTTTCTTACCAGCTATCATCTTCAAAATATTCGTATATAATAGTTGATTTTCAAATACCGCATATTTCTACTTTAAAAACAAAATTTTAGTAAAATTATATTTATTAAATAGATAATGGTAAATTGTAAACTCGTGCAATATTAACGCGAAGAACATGTAATCTGAAAAACACGTAATTTCTAGAATAGGACCACTTGAAAAGTATAAACTTCACATTTCAAATTTTATTTTTAGGTACTTAATTAAATTATTATAAAAGCTCAATCAACAATAACATTTATTTTTTACCGAAATATATCATGGCTTATTGGTGGTTTTATAAGTGGTTTTACTGGTTTTAGTCTACACTTTTTAATCATATACTTTGCGCTTATGCATAAGCACCCATGGTAACAGTAATAGATTAATTATTATCTACTTATAAATTATAATATTATGTTTATCTAATTAAAAAGTATATTTATACTAAACTTCTTTTTGTTGACAAAAAATTAGAGTCTTGAAAAAGAATTTTGAGCCCGTACAATCCTCTACTACGTACATAACTATCATTTCCTACCTGCAGAGTAGTTCTGAGCTTTCTTTCTGCCGGAATTGTGCACGTATCACTAAAAAAAATAACATCGTAAAAAATTCTGTCCACAGAGAATATACAAAATAGTAATAAATTATAATTTTAAAAACATGAAAGTAAATAATAATATCATACATATTTGAAACCGGAAAGTGTGGAAATATACTTGTGATTTCGGAAGATGAAAACAGAAGTTCGTGATAAAGGCTTAAACATTCAAAATATCCATTATTCGTTTCTTCTCATAGAATTAGCAAAATCCTAATAACTTCAGAAAAATTATGGATATATTATATTTAGGTATACCGTATACGCAAACAGAAAACCTATAACCAGGATAATCTTACACACGCACCGTCAACAGGTTATCGAACAGTATTTACCTCAATAATATTATACTTTGTGTAGTTGACTTTATACTTTATGTATTTAACTTATTTCGATCATAAAAGTAAAGTGTATCTTATATCTATCGTATTTTATCATAAGTAATTTTCAGATTGAAATCGTGTAAAATATTATTATTGGTGATTTAACGTGTCTCTGTTCCGGGCATATTATTATTATTAGACCGATAATGTAACGTAAAGCGATTCCTATTTTTCGAATTCGGTTTGTTATCCAAATAAAAAGAGTAATGCAATATATAAAATGCAATATGCAGTATGTACACACAATATATAAGTGGAGATTTTCTATATAAACGATTTGAAGTCACCGCCGCGCGGTACATATAGCTAAAACGATGTGCGTTAGAACGAGAAAGGATGTAATAATAATAATAATAATAATAATACGAAAAACAACAAGCACCTAGGTACCTATTACGTCACTAGGTTATTATAGTATAGAAAGTCAATTGCCCGGCGCGGGGTAGAGAAAGTGCGGAGCGCTAACCCGACGACGACTGTAATAATAATCACTATTTATAAACCCACGTACATAATGTAATATACGGATGAGAAATACGCATCACGATGACTGGGTCTTGGCGATCAGCTGCAGGGCGCCAAGCTATGTAAGTCTCGTGTGCATCGGATACATTTAACACTCATCGGAACAACAACAATAACGACACAATTATAAATATTATCAATAACAGTAAGATTTTAAACATTTTAGACATGCCTACACAATTATTGTGCTTATATCTGGTTTATACCGCGGTCACCACGTATTTATTATTACTACTATAAGTAGGTACTATAATTATATACAAAATGTATTATGAGTTACTTACATTCACGTCAATCATTTTTCTCGGGATTTAGTATGTATCATCGATTGTTAGTTTAAAGAGGATTTAAATGTAAGTACCTCTATTCGACGTATTATTTTTTAATTTTATTTCCAACTCATAAGTCGCTAATTGACACAGCATTACATACAACATCATTAATATCTTTGTCTCCGAAACCAGTGCTACATCGAGTTCGTAATCTAAAACACAATATTGCTATAACGTTGTAAATATGATTTTCAGAATAAGAGTAGAAAAATAAGGGCAATAACATAAATATACAATAGGCAACAATAGACATTAAAGAAAAAAGTTAAAAGTTTTCGAATCAACGAGTATAATCCGCCTCTGAAAGAACCTCAGTGCATATAGTCGTGCCGCCGTGGCGGGAGTATTATAAGTTTATAACCTTTATAAATATAGTGTGCTGCGGCTGCACAAAAGAATAAAATACGATATAAATTACTCACTATATATCGTTTTAGTTCCTACATTCTCGTGTATAAAATATAATTTCCCATATTTTATGCTTACATAACTGCAGCAACTACCATAGGCGGACGTGATGCTTAGTGGCGTGAAGCGTCCGGAAGTCCCGTACACGCGATATATCATCTGTGGCCACTGCATCCATGGCACTCACGTAAATCCTCAGGCCAAAACGCCCAGAGCGAAGTAGAAATCATGTGTAAATGTATAATAATAATATATTAAATAATTCATACATTGTATTAAACCACCATCGAGTGGACAGCGTCGTCATACCGTGGAAGTGTTTCAACTCTCAAGTGCATTACGATAATATTGTTATAATAATTATACTACGTTTTATATAGATAGAAACGTAAAATTAATTATGTGAATCGGCTTTGGACTGCTTTTCTAGAGACTTGTTTGGAGGATGGACGTTAAGACTCATTTAGACTCGCGTAGTGGTGAAGCGCAACGGTTTAGAAGTAACTCGCCTTAAATTCAGTGTATACTTAAAACAAATCGAACGATTATATGTCAGTTAAGTGCCGAGGGGATATCGAATTATTTATCAGCACTATGATAAAACATTTTAATTCCAATCAATTATGATTTATTGAGACGATGTAAATAATATATACTAATATACTATACGTAAACTACTGAGCTCAGCTATAATTCATTACGACTTATCTACGACTTAAAATTAATACAATTCACATAAAGTAAAATACTTTTAAAGGTAAACTACAATAATTAGGTGTGTTGAAAAAAATGAATGTTTTTGGAAATATTTTTCATTCATAATAATTTGAAGAAATCATACAAAATTATATTTTTGATAAAATTCATACTTTTCGAGATAATGAGCCAATGAGTGTTAACTGTTAGAAAAATAAACCTGTACATAAGACGGAAAGAAATATAAACAGGTAAAAATGGTTTACGTGCGAATTACCAATGCACGCAGGGTTTTGATGGGTTGTTCGCAATATCATCAATTATACAATACAAGAGCGACCCGCGGTGGCGCGCACGAAAAGCAGCACATGTCGTAAAACGTAAATAAAAATAATAATAAAAACAGGAAACGATAAATACCCGATTGCAGTACGTATATTATGCAGTTTATTACTCGTGTGTTCGCCATACATGATCATGAGACATGAATGGAAATTATATTAAGCAAAAGAGGTTTTTTTTTGAAATATACATATACATATATTTTAATTACAACTTCAACTTTTAATTCCATATTATGAATTAGAATATAATTATGAATATGTCGACGTATAATACATAATATCAAATATAATATTGAAAATAGTTTCTTGAAAGCATATTCTGTACAATGTATATACGTTAATGTTTGCACATGAGTTATTATTATACATCATTTAAAGTTTAGATGAAAGAGATTAAATGAAAATAAAGACGTACCACTCGAAACGTTTGGTGCCCTACTCCACTCATCCGAACCGAGAATTCTCATTAATAAAAAAACTGTTTGTTCAAATTGATGTTAAAATTTATAAACAAAAATTAATCGCATATAGAATTAAAGTTAAGGGTATTTTCATAAAAAAAAAAATACAAAAACCTAAAAAATATATTTTTTTTCATAAAGTGACGTTTGTTTAAGTATTGATTTATTATTAATAGATAAGTAACAATAGTATACTTTAAATTCAAACTACTACATAAAAACATGACTGAGATAATTTAGAATAGGTACCTACACTGTTTAAGACAATCGCTCAATTTGCACTTATACCTACATGTTCACTGAAAATATACATGAATTTATGTGATGCGTATTATACACGGGTTGTTACAAATTGTATACGCTATTGCGCCGACTACCTACCAAACAACGGATAGACATCTAATTTTACACTTTCTTCTACGATGATTTTATACAACTATTATGTTTATTATACGTATTTATCGTGAAATGGAATAGTGCTAAAAACTCGGGTAACATTATTGAAAACTTAACCTTATTATTTGCTTATAATACATTATGTATCGACGTCCATTTTAAAACAACTTCTCGTCTAAATGCGTTTAAACATTAAACATAATATTATATAGGTACTGTACATTTGCATTCTACGTGTGTGAATAAAACATACGTTTACTCGAACTAATAGAATATTTTCATTTTTAACGGGAAACTATATTTTTGCAGTAGTGAGCTTAATAATAATATATATGGTGATTTATAACGTTATATGTATATTATAATAATCATTCAGTAGGTATGATACCTGCAATTCTCGACTTTATATATATATATATATATATATATACATTATTTATACGTATTCCGTTTACGTTAGTACCTTTGTGGAGGTATGTAAAGTATGCAATAATTATTATATTAAACATAGTTACTCGAGTGGTTGCATTGTTAAAGACAACAGTTTTCCACAGTTTATGACTCCGAAGTAGAAAGTAAATGAAATATATACACATAACGTATATAGTATATAGTATATATAATGTACATGTAGAATATTCGATCAATATTTTGACTTTTTATGTATAATATGTATATTCATAATAATTAAATAATATATTATAATATAATATACTGCTTATATATATCTATATAAACGACTAAACCCAATAATATATTTTTTTTATTTTCCAACACGGCCGGTATTTAATTTTGGTTGTTTTATCGGTTGTAACAACATCTATAGAGAGAATGTTTCGCATGTACCGCGATTCGCGTGTGTATACAAAGGAACAAGCGCCGTAGTCCGTAGTATATAACGGCGGCTTATCGCTTATCGTACACTCTGACAGCGCAAGTTTTGAAGACGGTTTAGCATCGTTTGAAATCGGCGGCGTTCAATACCTAAATGGATGTTGTATATACATGCCGTCCAGCACTTTTATTGTACAAAGCGTAAGTACTAAATATATAATATGTATTTTGTAATCGTCTGCAGACACGTTCGGGTTTTATTGAAAATCCGAAAGCCACACTTCTAAATCCGCATCCGAACCAAAATCGTATTTGTCGAAAACATGTATGATGTATCACTGATATTCGATTACTTAATCGTTACCGATGATGATTTGAGAAAGACAGACACATTTTCTGGTAAATAGTGTATCATTGGTCTGGATGCAGCGACTCCGAGGCAGACCGCTACTAAACAAAATAATACAGCTATACGCTAAATCTGCAGATCTCCTACCATGTTTATACGAAAATTGACTCAACAACAAACATAACGCTAACTAAAAAATAATATTTAATTACTTTAGTATACAATAAATCAAAAAATGTTACATAATTAATTATTAGTTTATTTTTAACTTTATTGAGTCCATCCCCGCACAACTACCACTGTGTTGCGACTCGGCAAGTGGACGAAAATGTGTATGCGTGGCCCAATTTAACAAAAGGTTGAGTAGGTACGATGTATAATTTTATCAAAACATCTTCGACTTTGTCAGTGTATACTATATAGCGTATACGTACCTATTGACGTCTTGGTAATAATATGTCTGGTCAGAAAACCGGTTTTTGATTGACTAGATTTGTTTTTATCAACAAAAAACCATTGGACCGTTTAATGTGTAATATTATATATATTTTTAAATGTTTATAATAAAGTCTGAGAGCTCGATATAAACATTTGCGTCCCACCCTTGCAGCTATATTATATACAGTAGTTGCAACACTGATAATATAAAGCCATATAATATAAAATCAATAACAATTGTTTCTAAATGTAATCGAAAAAAGTTCCTACAACGACTTGCCTATATTATGTACATCGCTGTACGTCGTACGATGTTTTCGGGAAATTCGTAAAGTTTTCCCAAGCGTTAATGGTTTAGATGGGGTTAAAAAAATAAAACAGTCAGCAGGTAACCCGCAATTATATAAAACACGCGAGAGCATTCAACTCTCTGTACGAAAACTTTTATACGATAGCGAGTCAATTGAACAAAGTTTAATCTTCGACTATATAATGATCGAGCAACACGCCCAATGTTTTTATTTTTTCACGTGAAGTGCGTTGCTATATAACGTAAAGGTAGTGCGACTAGGAAAAAAGAGGTTAGTGGTGCTTAACTAAGACTTTTAGCCATCCCCGCCGCGTCCCAAACAAAACAAAATGATTGTCTATGAAATTTTTTTTTTTTCACTCGTGTTTTATATAAGTAAATGAATTTCATATTCGTAATTAATTTTAAAAATAACTGTTAGATATTAATAGTAATCGGTGTACAGAATTTTTTCATTTATTTAATAATAATACATTATAAGTACTATATTTATGTGTCATTCAACAAATAAAACATTAGTATATGCATTTAAATATTTATCTTACAAGAAGACATATTTCGCGTGAATAACTTGAAATAAATGTATACATTTATGAAACAAATTTCTTAAAAAGTGCAAAATGTCCCATCTTACCAATGCGGTTTTTTATAATAATATAAATAAACATTACTATGTTTTTCTTAAACATAGGTACCTTTTAATGTTTATAAAGTTACTATTTATTTATAAACAAATATGCAATCATTGGCAATAGTACTTATTACTAAAATTTATCCAATTTTCATGCTGGCAATATTCACAACTCGGGAATAATCAACAAATATTAGTATATTACCTATAATTTATTGGTAATTAAAGTTTTTAATACAATATTATTATTGTACAACGTAATACATTATTCAGTCTTCACACGACGAATGCATTGAAACTCAGGCCCCTTCATCCCTCCTCATACAAAAAACAGTTTTAAAAAATACACCCTTGTAAGTATAGTATTGTAGTATAGGTATAACGTAGGTACATATTTTTTAATTAATTACATAATATGAATCCCGGGCCTGGTTAATAGAATATTACGCCTATTATAATATATACTTAAATTGCGTATTATAGCATCGTTTATATAAATAGGTATACTATTGTTATTATATATTATGATATAACAATTATACTTATCATCTGCCTATAACTCGTAATGCATAATTAATCATTACATAAATATCTTAATTTATTGTATAAACACGCATTCGATTTTTAATGCGTTAAGCTTATTATATTATACCACAGCTTACAGCAGTGTTGTTTTGAATTTATTCACGCACGCGGATCAGTTTGCGCCGAGCAGACAATATGTTCTCGGTGTATGCGATAACCGCGCGGTATGCAAACTGCATGCAAATCTTGTACATATAGGTACCTTCCTATATAGCCATAATATTATGATTAATGAATTATTATATGGCGTACGTATACGTATCATTGGAAAACGAATTCGCAATCGCAATAACATATTCCGACCAATAGACTATGTAGTATAATATATATGTATTCTATACAATCGACGGTATGACTAAATTGGTGATTGCCTACGCTATAATATATATTATTATACGATGAAACATAATATTGGCTATTTATGTGTAGGTATAATAATAGGTATATAATATAATATAATATATTATGCGCCGCGTTATATTCCGACAGGCGACAATAAATTATCGCCGCCGCCGATCGGATTTCTTTTCGACGAGAGAAATTCAAATAAATAATTGCAATTATTCTGTGTGATATTACACTGCCGTGTAGACCGTAACTATATACATGTACGTGCACGCGGTGTGTCAGCAGTGTAATGCGCTATACGTCGCACGCGCAATAACGTCGTACGCGTCTCTATTTAACAATTAATTGTAAATTTATATCCGTACGCGCGACAGCCCGCCTGCAATTATATTACAGCACGTAATACACTGCCGTACGTCTGTATAATATATATCTACACGTACATGATATAGACGTAGTAGGTACTCGCTATAGTGACGGATATATATTTTGTACCTCCGCCCGAGTCTCGACACTCTCGACTCTCGTTCTCACACCTTTACTCCCGCGCCGGCCGAAGCCAATTATTAAATTATTATATTGTCGTCACAACTATACTATACCACTCGCTGTACTGCAGACCGCAGACGCGGGCGTATCATCATTGTATATTATGACGATTATCGACTGGGTATACTGGCGTATGACGGAGGCACCCATATAACTATATATATATATGCAGTGTATAGACGGCGTGTGTTATATATGGTCGCACGTAATAATATTTTGAGATGCACGTATACACGCCTATATATATATAGGTATATAGAAGTAAATTTGATTTTTTTTTTTTAATAATAAAAAATGAGAAATAAAAAGCGTTATTATGATTCGGTTATGGTTCAAATTGTCTTATAATAATATTATGTACCTACCAACAAATACGGATACATAATACATATATATATATATATAATACGAATAATAAAATAGTTTTAAAATAAAATAATGTGTGAAAATGATTAACCGCACCTTGTTACTTAACATAGACAGTACCTACTAGGTTTGTATAAATTCATAAAAAAAAAATTAAAATTGCTTTTAAAATTTAGGAACCAATTCGGACGCTCAGAAACTAATTCGGATATTTCGGTAAATTACTAGGTACCACATCGCGGGATTATGGTCGAATTTCACTTAGGTTAAAAGCAGATAATAGTCGAACTGCACTCAAATTTGGAAAAGGCGTTTCAAATATCATGCACTTGAAAGAGTTCAACGTTTTGAAAAAACACTTATTTCCTTTCCCGCTTACAGGCTTAGGACTATAATATGTTAAAACTTTAAAAGTGACAATAATTTTAATCATTGGCATAATTAAAAAAATAATTTATACATTTATATAACTATATTATAAAATGTGACATAATTTTTTTTAAAGCGTTCTAAAACTTGTCAATTATTTTTTGAATTAATTATAATAAACTAAATTATTAAAAAGACCTGTTGATTGATTTATGAGCATATAAGTTAGTATATTTTTCAATTTTTATTTATTTATTTATTTATTGGTTCCTATTCACGTACAAATAATACACTATTTAATTACGCCATAACATTCGTAAAAAAAATAAGTATATTGTTTTAATGTTTAAACTAAGTTTATTTTTCAAATATTTTGTTGAAACCCCTTTCTTAAACGACTGCGGTTTAACCATTATTTGTTTTTAACGCAAGTGCAATTCGACTATCTCGTTACATAGAAGGTTTTGAATAGGTATAAATGACGATTATCTATTAGTCTGTAGTCTACCGGATCTAAAAGTAAATAACCGTGATAATCTAAAACGTAATTATAATGATATACATGTATTAAGTATTTATATGAAATAAAGATTTTTCTAAATTTAACTTATTTTTTTTATAAAGCCCGGTGAAACTGTTTAGTGAACTTTATTAGTCATTTATATGTACTATGACGTGTTTTTATTTTATCTTAGACAGTGAGGCTCTTTGAAAATCATGATTGCAATTATTTAAAAAAAAAAAGGCTCATTTACACGAGAAGATTACGGACGGTGCACTAACCGGTACTGATTGCCATTTATGAAATCACCTTTGAAGTGTAAAAGCATATAATAATTAAAAGGTATATACAAAAATACATAGTGCAATAATAATTCAGGCACGTAGCCAGTCAATCCATTATAGTAGCCAGTACACGCATAAATAGTATTAATAATACACCAAGCTACAAAGGGATATAAGTTTCATATTCACAGGCCTACCACATTAGATTTTAGACCCGTGTACTAAATATTTTTCCTAGCTCTAAACTATGGTTTCAATAATAAAATTTACCATAAATTCTTAAAAGTTAATAATTAGTATTTTGATTACAAAATACCTATAATTTAAATGAATTGGATCTGAATTCAGGGATTAACACGCAGTATATTGCTGTAGTTGCACAATATTGATCAAATCTAGCCTAAAGGCTAAATAATAGGTGTATAACCCAATTAAAGCGTTACAAGAGTCACATACAGGTAATCTCATCTAGGTAATCAATGATTAACTTTGTAGATACTCCTACAGGTCCAACCGCCTGCCACCATCCCTTGTACTACAAGGCTTGTAGTGGTCCTACATGGCTGCATTTATATTATATACTATAAACATTGTAAATCTGAGAGAGAGAGAGAGAGCGAGAGAGAGAAAGTAACCTCCCCCAAATTGCGGAAATTAGAAATATGATTTAAATTTGTATGTCAACCAAACATTCAAACACAAATCAACAATTTTGATATATTTAAAAAAATCTAACGTGATACGAATTTTAAGTTTATTACTAATAAGTAGGGCTCGGATTTATATATATTTATGAAACAAAAATATGTATTTATGCTAACAAAATATGTACATAAATATGCGCTAAAAATTCAAAATATGTATTTTACTAATATGATTTATTTATTAATATTTAATTATATAATACATCCATATGAGTTTCTAATGAAACAAATTATATTTTAAATAGTAAAATTGGGTAGAACACGATTGAGAACGGTCCTTATCGGCCGTACCTTTTTTAATAGCACGATTGAGAACGTTCTTACCTGCTAACTTTTATGCAACGTTGCCACATTAATTAAAAATAAAAATAATAAAAATACAATATACAATATATATAAGATATCAATCACTATATTTTGGTTACAAAATAAACTTACCTGGAATCTATATTCATATACAACATATTTGTCAGCTTAAGATTAAAAATTTAAAAAATCAATATTTATTTGCCAGTATATACACAATTTAAATTTTTTTTCCCAAGTACTTATTTCCGGTTAATTTTAAATACCTTATTATGTCCTTATTTTGTTCAAACTCTTTATATAAATTAATTGTTGAAACAATACGATTATAATCTTTGCTGGCCATGGTTTTTGTAATATTATTTTCAATGGAGTTGATTATTGCCTAAAAGTTTAGATAACTAAAAGTTAAGATAAATGGCAACGTCGCTAGAAAAATCGTTCTCAATCGTTTGATTTTAAGGTACAAAATATTGTTTCTTTGATCTGCCGACAACGTTCTCAATCGTGTTGCTAAAAAGGTAAAACGTTCTCAATCGTACAACACCGGTAAAATTATTTAAAAAAAGGTATTAAAAATTATAAAATATAAATTAAAAAAAAGCTAAAAAAAAATAAAAAATTTAATTATCTTGATTACAATTTATGATAACATGCATTTTTAAATTTTCAAATTCAAAAGAACATAATAATTAGCGGCATTTAACCAAGTTTCTCATCTGGTTACAATTGGTTATGGAGAGAGAGGTTTAAATCCGGGTGCATATTTTTAAATATTTTGATAAGGATAGGAGCTTTTAAAAATACCTTTTGGACTGTAATATTAATTCGTTTACTTTTGTAAATTTTAATCGGGTGGTTTTTGCTATTAAATTGTCGAAATATGTAGAAAAGAATGGAATTATTGAGAAATATGTAAAAACATGTAAAATAAAATATAGTTCATCTTATTGGTAATCCCTTGAAACAAATTTATCACTCACCTAAATTAATTTATCAAGTCACAGTAAAAATATGTATTTACATATAAATCCGAGCCCTACTTATAAGTGATACGTTTATACCGCTACTTAAGAAGACGCTACACAATAATGTGCTGCCTCAAAATTGATTCAATTATACTAACATACAATATAACAAAGCTAAATTCAGTAAAACCGATTTGTGTCGTATATCTAATATAAGAATGAATTGATCCATGATCAAACTTAAATATAAAAGCATTATATATTTTTGTACGTAAGATTTTTATGGTATTTTAAATTTAGAGTAATGAACATTTGAATATTATTATATATTAAATACACATAACTTACTTAAAATTTATAAAAATATGTTTTTTATTGTTATATTTTTTTTTCATTTTTTGAAGC
The DNA here is from genome assembly GCF_020882245.1 of Rhopalosiphum padi. Lineage (NCBI taxonomy): Eukaryota > Metazoa > Arthropoda > Insecta > Hemiptera > Aphididae > Rhopalosiphum > Rhopalosiphum padi. The sequence continues at coordinate 39,146,249 of NC_083597.1, forward strand.
AAAATATTTTTGGAATTTGAATACACATAAATTTAAATATGGATGAATAGTTTATAAGTTATAAGTATTTAAAGTTTAGGTAAGCGGAGTAGTAGACAACATTTTGCGGGATATCCGTACCTACCTCAAAACTCCGCCATTCAATAAACACTTACAACAGTTAACATAATAATTATCTCATAAATTACTCGTCGTAATTTCGATATTTATGTATGAAATTAAAAATGTATGTTATCATTAAAAAAAATTAAAAACTTATAAAGTATTTTGAAAAACATTAATAGATTTTGAAATAATGAGTGTTGTTTGATAAGAGTCAGTAGAGTACTAGAATCACACTGTATAGATCTGATAACTGAAGATTGTTATGATCGGATTTATTATTTTTTGTCAATACATTTCCATTTTAGAAAATCTAAAATCGAATTACATTTCTTTTAACATTAATATTTTATCAAAATTCAAAATCTTTTATAAAATATAACTTTTTGTTACAATGACTAGATGATTTTAAAATTTAAAGGAATTAGTAAAATACAGGTTGACTAGGTAAAGGGTAAATAATACAGTTTACAAATATTAAAAATATTAACATTGGTATGATAAAACACATCCTGAATAATGGTAATAATTTATTAGCACCAACTATATTAATACAATATTTTGTGTATGAGTCGCTTATGAGTAAAATAAAATATACCAAAAAAAAGGGGGGTAAATATGCTAGTATAATAGTTTTAGTTAACGCGTTGAAAAACTAGAAAGTTAGGAACTGAACACAACATTGTTTATTAACGGCAAGTTAAAATTGATTCTTTTTAAGAATTTAGCGCTAGCCTAGTTAAAAAACCAGGTTACAGCATATTGTTTTTCGATGTTAGTCATTTTTTAATGAGACAATGTTGTATGAAAAATAAATAAAAATAAAATAATAAAACTCAAGAAAGAAGTTAAATACAAATAAATACAATATTAAATTACAGTTAATGATAATTAAAAAACTAATATGTGATAAGAGTATACAAGAAAAAAAATAGATACATCATATATTTTATAAATTTTATATGATGGCGATTCTGTTTCCATATTCAGCAATACATTGTATCCAAAACAAAACTCATATTGTATACAACAATAAAATAGAATATTTACTGACAAACATTTACTATTTTCAAATAGTGATTTTTTAAAAATAAACATACTATTACAAGCAGCATAAAAGTCAATATTAACTCAAAATAGAAAAAAATAATGTATGGAAAACACAATTGTGACGGCTATGAAATGGCACTAAATAATTTACATTCCGAGCCACACAAGTTTTGTTTAACATCAATATTTTTTACTGTCTTAAACTAATGTTCTTAAGTCTTATATTATGGATGTGAATGTTATTATTTTGTAATATCATTGATATACTATGTGTATTTAATATTTATACATTTAAAAGAACATAAAAAAAATAATATATCATACACATTTGATACATTATTATAAGTATAAAAATAATACAATTAGAACATAGTATTATTAACAATTATTATAGATACAAATCTTAACATGTAAGTGGCTCGGTAGTTTTGTAAATTAAAATAACAACTATATTAACGACTTAATAAAATTGTTTTGTTACAAACATTTTAAAGTAAAAATCAGATATAATAAAATGGAAGCACTGAATACCTTTACAACAGAACATCTAGAAGAACATTGTTGTGATTATAAACATAAATTCATAATAAAAACAAATAACAATATAATATATAAATATTCTAAAATATGTTTGTATGAAAAATATTTTTCTAACAATCTTTGATTTCTATTTATGCACATTATCAATGCAGAATAACAAAATTATAAAAGCCTCTTTAAATTACCCTATATAAAATTATCTAGAGGCATTTAAAATAACAACATAATATGTAATTAAAAAGATATTAATTCGTTGTGAAATTGTCTCATTTGATGATTGAAGCGTCTATATATATATAGGTAACTCAACAATTAAAGTTAAAGCTCGATTATTAATTATTATTTAAATTTGATTTAACACTCTTAAACCAAATAAGTATGTTTAATATTAAATACAACTCTAAGCACCGCAAATCAATATAAATATAAGGCACATGTCGACCCGTTGGAATGATTTAATTGCCGAAATATAGAAAATAAATTTTCCAAATTTGTATTATTTATTTTATCTATTTATTCCTAAACCACAAATTCAAAGACTTTTTTTTAATGTAAATGAATTATAGTACTGCCAATGAGCCAGAGACTACAACCTATCACACATTGTGCCCAAAGTGATTTATACCAATTACTTTGTTATAGCTTATAAATTCCTTAAATAATATTGAACACCTAATTATGGCCATGGTAATGGAGGCAAATGGAAGTTATTAATAATGATACCATGGTTGACGTCTGACCCAACATAACCGTATACCAGTGTCAGTTCTTATTTTAATTGAAGCTGCTTCAGCTGCTCTTACGGTTTCTTTAACAGACTGCATCAAGTTTTGTGCATTACCCACCAACATGTCAGTAGCTTCTTGATCTTCTTCTGAACCATGGGCACCCAACATAGTTGCTTTGACTGTGGATAAGATTTTCAATTGAGTACCAATAGTCGGTATACGTTCACACACTTGCAGCAAGTTCTAAAAATTAAATTCAATATTATTATAACTTAGAAGGAAATTACTAAGTTATTATTTTTAAAAATAAACTTACAGTTCTCATTCTCTTATCAGTGCACTCTCTAGCCAATTCCTTGGCTAAACGTGTTACTTCTTCAGAAGCTTCAGCAATTGCCTTAGCACAAGCAATAAGATCACGTTTGGTACCAGTTTGTCCGCGAACCAATTGAGATAACCTGCCCATCAAAAGTGCCATTTTCTTTGCAGCAGCAATAATCTTGTTATCTTTACTTGACCATTGTCTCACTTCTTGATGGAGTCCGTGAGCTGCAGCCATAATAGGTTGATTAGGTAATGGTGCATGCTTGAACATTTCATCTTCATCATCAGTTTCAGCAGGTAATGGTGGCCTTGGTGGAGGTGCCTGTTCACCAGGTAACGGTGGACGAGGTGGAGCTATTTCAGGCTCAATAGACAATTCATATAGGTCTGGTACAACAGTGATAGCTCCACGCACACCGCGAACCGCATCCAACAATACATTATTAGATTCTCTCCAACGTTTAATAGCTTGTTCATTATTGGTATTTAATGCTACTGGCTTAGCATCTTGGACCATTCTTGCCACAGCAGCTTGTAATATATCTGCTGCTCTATTTAATGTTGCGTGGAACACAGGATCCTCAGAATTGTCAGCTTCTTGCTTGGCAACTTGATATACTCTGTTTCCTAGACGAGCAATAGCTGTAGTATGTTCTACCATTTTATTGGGGTCATGTCTGGCAATAGCATCCTCACACAGTTTTGCATGTTTACGCATCTGGTCCTCTATAAACAAAAATTAAATAATTAAATATTAGTATAAAGGAGAGCTGAAACAAAAATTTCATACCTACTAATTATACAATTTTATACTAACCAGATAATCGAATAAAAGTAGCTGAATCTGTAGCCTCATCGCAAAGGTTTCTTATGTGTGTAGCTGTATCAGCATACTGAGAACACAAATTGTCAAAATGCTCTCCAGCAACTTTATTATCAGAGTATTGTGATCGGATTTGTCCACCATTTATTAACTGAGGTCCGAGAGATTCAAGTTGTGTGGCAGCTTGATTTAGAGCTTCAGACAACTTTTTTCCACCACTACCGGTCGCAGCTACGAGTCGTCCAGTTCGACCTGCACGTTTTGACCAGTCAGATAACCTAGTTGCTCGATCAGCAAAGTTTGCCTCTCTACCAGGAGTTCCTTAACAAAGTAAAAATAAAATTTGCCATATATTAAATAAAACAAACATACCAAATATTGTATATTGTGTAAGCTTACCTTTTGGTACATGCACTGCATCTGTAAATTGTTTTAAAGGTGTATTTATGTCAACAAAATCTTCCACAACACGACTGACCACTGCATCTTGTATCATTTTTTTCAATTCATCTAACTTGTGAGATAATTTTCTAGAAATCATAGCATTACAGTTATAAGCTTAATATAATATACAAAAAAAACAATTTATCGATGATTACCTGGCTATTTGTTGCGCTTGAGGGGAGTTACCTTCACCACGGCGACATAAATCATTTAATTGTCGAGATAAGGTATCAACCTCATCACAGAGATTTAATATTTCTGCTCTTTGAACACCGGGAAGTCCATCAGCCACCTAAGATATTTCATATATTGAATAATTAATACTAATAACATGACATAAACAAAATGTATGATTAAATTTTCTCTATTTTACCCTATGTGCTTCATCTATTATCAACGAAATGGCTCTTTGCCCCAAACCATTATCATTTCGTTCTGGATGTAACAACCATTGTCTAGCTTGATCCAATTGTCCGCCAAGTGTATGAGCCACTTGCTGTCCCTTAGCAGCAACTCCACTTCTCTCTGTGTCGTTAACTGCACGTGTAACTAGTTTCACTAACTCCCCAATTCTTTCGTCAATGCTACGCGATAAACTTTCTGCTTGAGCAGTAGCGCCTTTTCCATCATGTCTCAGTTCACAAAGAGCATCGGTCATTGTGTTGATTTCTGAACACAATTTCTGTATTGGCTCTCGAACTTTAGGTGAACAGCGCTCTGATATTAAATGAGATTGTTCAAGTAAATGGCGAATAGACTTTTCACCCAGACCACCAGGCATTGATAATGGTTCCTAGAAAACAATTTCATTTAAAATATTAGCTACAACTTAATGTTATTTAAAACTTACTTGTAACCAATCATGGGCTGTATGGACTTTACCTTCGATTACATTAAGAGCTTTTCTCATTACAGTTATGTTATCAGCTTCCCATTCATCTTCATCATAAGTGGTCAACTGTAATACTCTTATTATTTCTAATAACTCTCCTGTCATTCGGCTAGTAAGATAATCTCTATTCTCAGCTGCTTCAGCGGCACCCTTACCACCTAAAATTAATCTTTAGTTAATAAAATGTAAGAAATAATAAAAAAGTATTTTACATTATAATTGTTTTTTGATTTTACTACCTTCTGAAAGAATATGAATATAAATCTTCATGCTACATATAAGTATTGGAGCTAATGTCTTCACTTGATCAAGACAACGAATAAGTATATCTCGATGAACTTGATGAGTAAGTTCTTTTTCACGAGCTCCTACTTCTCGAGAAACCTAGAAATATAAAAGAAATTTTAATTAGTTCAATACTATTTAAAGGAAATAATAATTAATAAACCTACTTTACTTAAACATGGACTTAAGTCTTTAAGAAACTGCACTAAGTCTTCCATACTTTCAATAACTTCGGCAACAGCTAAATAATCCAAAACTTTTTTACACTCTCTAATGATTTTTCTGACTTCAGATTCATCAAAACACAACAACAATGATGATGTTCCTTGCAAAATTCCTCTAGATCCTTCTATCAGTTTTCTCCGAGCTGGTCCACTATAAGGATCTTGTTTTAACATAGCTGAAGCTTCTTCGAGTAAACGGGATGCCCCTTCAACTCGATAAAGTGCTGAAGGAAGATCTTGTTTAAGTATTGGATCATCACTACTGTTTATAGTTTCTTTTCCAACTTTGATAAGGTTCATAACTGCACGACTAACAGCTTGAACCGGCTTTTCCAAGTCTGGCATTGCACTTCCATCTTCAGCATCTTCATGTAAAATAACCAATCTGGATACCTATAAATTTAATAAATAGATATTATTATTATATTAATAATATTTTAAAAATGTTTATGACATATGTTATTATAATAATACAATGAAATATTACAATGCACTTTCAAATAATAAACTATTAATACACTGTAAAACTAGTAAACAACAGTAACTAGTAAGTAACTAGTCATTTAAAAATATTGAGTGTTAAAAAGTCATTTGGAATCCATATGTATCATGTTCTACTCTAAAAATAGTAATGTTTTGTCCCAACTGTAAGACTACATTAGTTATAAAAATAGAGTAGTTAAAGGGTAAACTAAATTATTTTAATATACATCTCTCTTGGGTCCTTTTAGTCAAAGAAATATAAATATATACAAGAAGCTTGAGTTTGAAATACATCCTGTTTTGAAAAACATATAACCAGAAGAATCACATATTTTATAAATATCTTATTATATATATAGATAAATGTAAATTATAATTACAATATTTATATATATCATGTAATTTAAACTAAATATAATTTTAAGCTAACAAAAAATTATAAAAATATGACAAATAATAAATTAATTGTGATAATTTGTCAGAATAATAACATCCAATATAAATTTGTAGTTTTTATTTTATTGATAAATATAATTATTTTAATGTTCAATACAATAAACATGTTAAGGAAATTAACTATTAATTAATAAAGTAGATAGGTATTTAAATTTTGAAAATTTGTATTATGTAATACCTAATTTTTTATTAAAAAAAACTTTTAAAGGTATCAAACAAGTAATATATAGGTAACTATCAATTCCATCCAACTATTTATTGATTTATTAATATATTAAGAACCCAAATTTATCAATAACACAAAATTTTTAATATACTTGGATCTTTTTATTTTTATTTCTGCTACTAATCTGCCCCCTAAATATTCTTGATATTAATGACTATAATATGGTATATATGGATATAAATATGGATTATAAATCATCGAACTGCATTATACTTATAGTAATAATTAACATAAATAATAAATGTAGTAAGTTAAAATAATCCATTTTATGCATTTCATTATTGGATATCTATTTATTAATCTATCTCTTTCATTATTATACATAATATATAAATAATATTTTAGGGATTTTATTTATCATAATAGACACTAAATAATATTATATGGTAGTATATTCCTGACTAAGTCCAAAAATTATATAAGATATTTATCACTAAATTATTAAATTATTTGTTAATTTAACTTTTAAATAAAAAGAATATTCTGATAGTAACCAAAAAAAATATTTTTTAATAAACATTAAAGGTAACTTATAGAGTTGTGAGTATTAAATTTTTTATTAAAATAATAAGTTTAAAAATGTAATGGTATTTAAAGTATTAAAGGTATTCTTTAAATTGATTATTAATACAAGGAAATGCATTTGGTATTTTATTTCAATCTCAATGTAAACATAAAAATATGATTTCCAATTTTAAAAGATTTTCATACTACTCAAGTTTTTTCATAATCTTTTATCATACCAAGAAAGAACTAATATGAATGCATTCTGTTTTTGAAATTTGAATTGTTTACAGGTAAGGTACCCATAATTTATCTATGTGACTTCAATGTCACATGACTCATGCCCTTATCAAAACTACCTATAGGTACTTTAAAAAAAATGATATTAACATTAACTGTACTTTACTACTTAATTAAATTAAACATTTCTTGAATTTTTATCAACATTAAAAAGATAAAACAAATTCCTTAACATAAAACCATGTAGTTTTGATTGTTGTAAATAGTTTTCTAAATAATATTATATTTAATAATTAATAATCTACAGAGTTTATAATAAAATTTATTAAACTACACCAAAATGTCATTGAATATTAGCTATCATCTATTCATCTGACCATCAGAAATACCGTATAAAATTGTTCACCTTGTCAGTTTACAAAAATGTACTAAAATAATAAAAAGAATCTGTCTCATCAAGGATGACTAGAAGACTCTCTCAGGCAAACTAGGAAACTCGAAAAGTCAACGTCCAGTAATCAAAGAGCTTACAACAATGTACTACAATAGCAAAAGCCAATGAACATACACGAGGGTCTTTATAAATCAATCATCATGTAAAACATTGAAAATAAACATGATATGAACATGATGGAAACATTAATTATTGAAGGCACATTGGCATGAGTCCATCATACATTATACATGAAAAATCCTTGAGATCAGATCAAAAGGAAAAAAAATAATAGTAATAATAATGAAGTAGGTATCTATATGTATTATATATATAAACATAATTTTTCATTATTACAATATATTATAAATTGGGTCAAGCTCGCAGACGAGAAAAGTGACAAGTGTAACACACACACACACACACACACGTACAATAACATTCGATTATATTCTACGTACACGACAATAATATATAGATATAGTAGGACAACGATTATGCGAGGAGTGTTGTTGGCATTGGGCAAGAGCGACGGCGGCGGCCGCAGCAGCAGATGGTCGTCCTAAAGGTCCGAGCCCGATATTTACAAAGCCTAAATTACACGCAGTCTACCTACACATGCCTACACACGTCAGACGTGATACAATAACGATAATATACGTGAGTATAGGTAGGTAGGTAGGTGTTATGCGTCAAATCGTATCGTATAGCCTAATGTACACCTATAACACTTGGAACGGGTACGTTAAAAAATCAAAAATTACCTGTTGGGCGACGGGCTCCAATATGCTCTCGATGGTTTTCGTGTGAAACACCGGCATTTTGGCGGCAGAAAATTCGGAAAAAAAAAATTCAAAACCCTGACGAAACTCCGTACGCCGACGGGACGTGGACAGGTACCTATCTATCTGGCGCGAGCGCCAATAACACACGCACAAACGCGACTGTCGCGCGGGCGGCGGTGTGGTGGGTAGGGGCGGTGCGGCGCACAAAGGTGCAAAAAAGCGGGCGCACGCAGCAACACGAGCACAACACTACCACTGTCAATGGACCAGCGAAATAACCATTTATAGGAAACGACGTCGACTTCTTAAAATAAACACAATTCTACTGCGGCTGTGTGCGGTTAGGCAGACGGTTCAGCAGCGCCAGCAGCAGCACTGCGCTGCCGTCGCCACTCGCCGCCACTCAGACTCGTTCCGCCGCCACACCTCCTCGCGCACTCCCACCCGGCGCGCGGCGTAGACGCCGTTTGGTAGTCGCGGTAGACCCGTCTCTGCCCCTCCCCACCCTTCCCCTTGAACCGCCAAGACACTGACGACCCATCGCGTCGGCCGAAATGTCGTCCGGACCGAGTTAATTATATTATTATGTGTGTATGTTGTATGTATATATTTTATTTTGCCGCCCGTTTATTCGGCGCCCACTACGATAAAATTGAAAAAAAAAAAACGGATACGACTTTCAGCGATACATCAACAAAAATAATAACCACGGTACTCGTGCTAGTGATATTTGGTTACCATATTTATCATTTTAAAGAGCTTTCTTAATAATCAAATGCTCTCGGGGCTCTCTATAATTATTATTATATTATCGACGATGTCGCGCAATACATTATTGTTTAATGCGGATAATATTTACACGGGAAGAGAAACAAAGCCGCGTACGAAATTTGCATTGTTTATAAAATATAATATTTCTATAGAAGTTCAAAAAATAATTCGATAAGTATGCCCATATTTATAATTCCTTTAGTTTTATACAATATAACCCGTGTTTTTGTTTTTTTACCATCGGCTTCGTCGAACAATGGAAATCAATCATTTTTAGAGAGATATACTATAGGCGTAGAACCAAGGGTGGATGGCCAGGCTTTGCTAGTCATGATAAACTAATTTATAGTTAGTTACTTAGTTAATCGTGGTGCTGGTGTGCTATAGATTGTAACTTAAAACACTGGTCTGGTTCAACATGTTAGCCTGGGGCCGCTGAACTGCTGAACAATATTACTACTTATTATACATATAGTTTATCAATTTATCATTGTAGAATACAAGACCGCGTACCTCCCAGTCCGCTCCTGGCAGGCTAAGAGTAACCCATATAATATAATTCTTTCTTTTTCCTTCTTTCTACCTCCATAAAAATTAAAAATATTATATACAGATACTATACAGTATTTACCTACCTTGTAAATTAAACATTAATACGTGTTAGTGTTACCATAATTCCCATAAAATTGTTATCAATATACACGAAAAGATACTCTTATATTATACTACAAGTACCTATAAGAAAATAAAAAGCCAAAGGGACTAGGGAGAAATATATTTTCTACATTTCCTTATACTTCTCATAAATACGTCACTGCCGGACTACCCACTTATATCATTGTAATATTGCAAATTTGAACAATATTAGATACTAAATTATATATTTCGTGATTTCGAGTGAATGAATCTGCAAGGTCCGGTCTTTTTATAGGACAGTGTACGTTATTGTCGCCCACCGAACAAAATTATATTCTTTAAGTATATAACAAATTCATGTTATTATTTTATTAACATAATAATATAATATACGTTTACATAGAAAGTTCGAATTTTGTATAATTTTGCGTATTAATATTATATTACTATTATTACCTATAAAAGTCTGTACCTAATACCTATATGGTTATTACAATAGATGAATTTTTATATTTTTATAGTCATCATATATAGATACATACTATATACTTTCTATTAACCCGATTATTTTCATTTGAATGCTATTCGAACAAATTTAATTTACTAATCACGGCGCACTCACTTATCACTTAGACAGTTAGACAATTAGTTATAGTTATATTAGTTATAATAATAATTTGGTAAATGAAAGAAAAATATCTACACCTACCGAATTCAAGTTCAAATATTTGAATAAATCGTCCTAGCACAAGGTTTAATTATAATTCTTTCGATTTCTTAGCCAACGCACTAATAATCTGTACATTTAAATCGACTTCAATATATCTAACCCAAAAACGAAAATATTTATAGTCTTCTTAGTTCTTGCCCATTTTTGTCGAAAGTACTCGATAGTCAAGGCCGTATTTAAGCTTTTTGAGGCCCTAGGCAGACGGCAGTGGTATAATGGGGCCCCTATGACTTGGACAGAGTAATATTTTATTAAAATGGGTGATCAATAGATAAGAAAAAATCTAAATTAATTTAACTATAATTTTTTTATATTTTATTATTATTATTATCTATAGGGTTCGGATTTATGTGCTCTAAAAATCTTAAAAATATGCATTTATGTCCTGACTTGTAGAAATATATATATAACTAAAAAATCTGATTTAATTATTTTTAATATCTTTACAAAAAATATTTTATATTATGATAAATTTTCAATGGTGATGTCACATATTATAATTTTAATCTGAAAAAGCAATAATGAAAATATTTCTTTTTTTATAAATTCGGTATGTATGGCTATATGAAAATAAATACATACCAAAAGCAAATTGTAATGACTGTAAATAATAATATAACTATAAATACATTATTTAATTAATATAATCAACATATTATATATTATATTATGTATTTAAAACCCGTCTATATGTAAAGGAAAATCTAAAAATACAGAAATATGCTGTACAGTGTATGTGTCGAAAAATGGCAAAATATGCAAAATAAAACTTTGTATTTCAGATCTATTGACTGTAATTCAAACTTGTAGCTTATTTATAGCTACTTTTTGGACTGTTTGAAAAAAACATACAAATGCATAAAAATTCAGGCCCTAATTATTACTTTTAGCGATTATCCTTTGATTTTTCTCGAAATAAGTTTATTTATCGGTAATAAATATCGGTTATTGGTTACGTGCCCTATAAGTGCCCAATGGGAAAGAAGTGCCTGTCAGTAGTGCGCTACTACGCTCCCTTTACACACAAGGAAAATTAAGACTATAGTAGGTACGATTTTCGTATGTAAATCTCAAATTCTCAATATCCCGAAAGAGTGAGAAATATTTCATATCATCTATATTCGTGATCTCTAAAAATCACTTTCCTTGGATAAACCAGACACAAACACAAATACATATCTAATGCGTATAATTAGGAATTTATAAAAAAAATTTTATTTTTATTGTAGGTACTTTTTTTAATCTTTTTATAGTATTCAATTAATGTAAAATGTATATTAATTCACACCAAAGGCGTGTTTACTATAATATAGAATGAACTGTAAACTGTACGTGGCACGTTGACCTACGACCACCTACGCGTTTTTAATTATATAATATTCTATATAGACTGACTAAACACTAAAATACATTAGCCACCAAAATACAGGAATCACCATATCGTTTATTTATCTCTACGCAGATCGCGGACACGTCGTACATAGCCCATTGGTATCTATCATAAATAATGGTTCTAAAAAATATTAAACAAATCGGATTTTTGTGTCTGCGCATCATATACCATAGTCTATACCGACTATACCCCATAAATAATAAATAATATAGATACCTGATAATATTAATAAATTATAACATTGTTATTATATTATAATAACGATTACGCGACGCTGATGAAATGTTTTTACTTTTTATGTACCTAATATAATACATTAATATATTATAGCCTATAGATATATTTATATATTAATAAAATCCTGACAGTCTGACTCACTGCGTGAGAGCGCGACTACATCGAACACGTCCAAGGTAAATAAAACCAGACGACGGATTTTGTGACGAATGGTTTTTTTCCACTTCCTTTTCCGACGATGACGCGGGAACAATAATTGTCGTCTACATAGTTTCTATCATCCGCGGTGTAATATTTTATCGTGTTGTCTGTAATGTGTATTTGCGTTTGTACAGCACGTACCTACGTCGTATAATATTAAAATGTCCGTGCGTACAGTGCGCGTAAATAATAAATAGAATTAAGCATTTAAGCGTGTGCCTAAGACACGACTTCTATACGATTAAACACTCGCACATTGTTATTATTTTTTAACAATTGATAATTTACTTTTAATTGATATAACTACCGTATTGATTGCTATTTAATTAGTATATTATGTTGCGTATTGTTATATAATTATTGGCTACCGCAGCAATGTAGCCGTACACGGTTAAACAGTAATTATAAATTACAATAGTTGTAAGTTATGTATATTATGTAGGTAATATTAATGGTAACTGCAGTTTATCATAAACGATTATATTGCCCGTAATTTCACAGACTGCAAAACCATCAATGAATGAATAAAAGGAAATCTATTTTGGTCATTATTTATGAAGACTTAACGAAAGGTCGATTTTTTTGTCGCCTTTGGTCGTTTATGAATCATTATATGTTATTAGTCATTAGTATCATTACTCATTACATAACAGAATTCAAGGAGCGTTGACAGACGCATGCATTATATGTATATATATAGTTATTAGTTATTCACAAAGTATATCATAAACATCATAAAACTTGTGACAGTTTATAGCTCGATCGTAATTTATATAATAGACAGGGCCATTGCAATGCTATATGGAATGTACAGCGGGTGGTATTTGGATATTTGGTGATGATCAAATCTCGCTGCAGTATATATTACATATAATATTTGAACTGAGGAAAACCTAGTATTCTTTGAGAATTAATTTAACCATACGAGTATACAACATATCACATACATGCTTCTTACCATATTATTTTCAAACATCTAGATTCTGTAGTCTAGTAGTCTACTAAAACTCTTCATACACTATTTTATAAAAAACTTTTTATTCATAACTGCAAAAAATCACAATTCAAAAACATATAGCTAGGTAAATCTATATTATAATATAAAAATATATACAGAATTGGGCAAAATATTATCTATAGATAATTATTCGAATGATTTTTTTTTATAATTTTTTAAATAAAAATTTAATTGAATCGTTTACAAACATAATGCTAATACAAAATACAATTAATAAATTCAAATTCTTTACTCTCTAATTTCTTCTTTAAATAGTTCTATATTTGTTTCATTTATATAGTATTTTTCTATTTATTTCAAATAAAAGAAGATTTACAAACGTGAACTTAAAATATAATGCTAACTATTGTATTTTTAATACGTAAATATTTTAATTAATAAAATACCAACCATATGTTAACTAAAATAAAATTACTGAAAATTATTCGAATAACTACTATGTTTAATAATTATTATACATATATAAATAAATAAAAAATTTTGAATTTTGATTGATACATTTGAAGTCTGGACTATATAATTATAATTTTTAATACTAGTTATAAATGGGATGGATAAAATATTTAATTTATTATTTTACAGGCTGCAATATTCATATATATTATTATATGATATAGGTAACTAGATTATTGAGACTAGTAGACTACTCTAAGTTTGAGCGTAAATTAGTAACTTGATAAAAGTATAAAACTAAAATATCCAATTTTAAATAAAACTATAAAGATTTGGGCCACCATGTAATATAAACGGATAATGGAAAATATGTCTCTAGAAAAAAAGTACCGAAGTGTCAGTAACAGTGTACAATAAGTCTCATGTAAAAAAAAACTTAATATTTACTCTATATAGTATAGTAATTAGTAAGTTTTGTGTAGAAAACAGTAAACACGTAAATACAATGATTAAGTTTAATTGCACTGATAAAATGTCTTAGTTCCTCATACGTGTAGTCAGTCAAAAGAGTTATAAATCATAATATTTTATTGTGAAGTAAAAGGTTAAAATATTTTATATTTTTATTGATGACATATTAATATTATATTATTATGTATACACAAATAATACATTTTAATTTTTAAAATTCAATAAAGTCAACATTATAATAATTTATATAATAATATACAATTATACAAAACCAACATAGAAAATTGTTTAAATATTTTTATAGAATTATTAACTACAGCTAGAAATATTCAGTAAAACTGCACTACACGTCTACACACACAATATTTTTATAAATATATTACATTATTTTATTTTCAAAAATTTTCCCTAAGAATATTTTTCCAGGACTTTTCTGTTTATCATTAATATACACACATTATTAACATAACTAATTTATTAGTTATTTTAAGATATAATAACTGTAGTAGTCTGCATTGGCGTATTTCAGAATATAATTTTTGCTTGTAGAGTTGTAGACTTATCGTACAATACTAAAATACATAGTATTATATTGTACCTATACCTATAAATGTGACTATGCAGTATGCATCCTCATAACATATTGACACTTTATTTTTTATTAACTTAATTTAATATTTAGATATATTTTATAAATATGTTTATATATATTAAATATATAATAACAATAAATATGTAAACCTATTATTTCATTTTCACTTGCCAATTGGCAGTGTTACAAAATAATAAGGTAGGCATTATAAATTGTCAAAATGTGTTATACATTAAGTTCACGAGGTCGTGTGGACATTCAAAATAAATGGCAAATACGTTATGTTTATTGACTATAGTTTTATTTTTATAATGTTAATGGTAAACTGTGTAGTGTACAGTATTGTATTGTACAGTGCTATAAAGGTCTTTAGGGTTGAAGTGTCATTATGAATATGACCGAGGATCTGAGCTTTTATTTCTGTTTAGCTAATGTCTAGGGCTGGGATTTATATGTAATAAAAAACCAAAAATATGTACATATATATGTAATTAAAATTACCAAAATATGTAGTATAAAAATATAAATTTTATTTAAAAATTTAAAATTATGTTAAAGTGTAAAATTAAAATAAAATTCTAAATAATTGTTGAATAATATATAATTAATTGTTTTTAATTTCTAATCAATTTAATTTAAAAAAGGGTGTGCTAAAGTGGGTATATAGCTCTAGCCCTCTAGGTCACTATAATGGATGTGTTAAATTTAAATTTTTTACTTTTAACCCCCCTCCCCCCAAGTACCAACTAGATTCAATTTCTTTTTCAAATAGGGGCTAAAGTCAAAAATCAAAGTACTATTACTAGTATTACTACCTACTCCAAAACGTGACGACAGACACAAAAAAATTAACACATAACGTTATATAAATTAAAATTTTTGAAAAACTGGGGAAATCGTATATATTGATATATACCTATAGTACCTAATTACTAATTAAAGTAGTTATCGTGTGTTACAATTTTATTCAACAGATAAATGAAAATGTTAAAATACTTAAAATTGAAAATTGAATTTAATGATAAAATATTGTATAATATGATCAATGATCATACAAAAAACGATTCTGATCGAAGATGACCATCATACTATATTATTATAAGTAGATATTTATTTTTATTATGCATTTATGTTGCCATTAGACATTAGTAATTTATTTCAATATTAGTTATAATATGATTTGGTTGAATTAATTGTTGACAAAAACATTACATTTAATATATTATTATTTATAATAAATAATAATGTAGAATATATTATTATAACAATTTTGTGTCAACTGTCAATACCGACTTACTATAACCGTGTGTGAATAAATTCGTGGTAACACGTGTATATATAATATATATAAAAAGCCAAAAAGTAATAATTCAAAATGAATCTAAATATTTTAAAATTTCCATTGTTTATGTATAATAAAATATAATTATGTACGTAAAACCGTAAAAGTTTTAAGGTAACATTAATATTTTTAAATTGGGTTAATAAAAAAAAATAACTAAAACGGTTTTTTTTAAATTTTAAAAATTTTAGGTATAAGTAAAAACTGCTTATATAAAAAATTATACTTTATTTTCAAGCATCAGCTATTAAAATTGAAAATGTTATACATTCTTATTAACTACAAAACAATTAAAAAATTTTGATTTTGCGGAATTTTATCAAAGCTTTTAATTTAGACACTTAAAAATATAACCTAACCTATATATTTTAAATATTTTTAAATTTCTTAAATTACAGTTTATGTTCCGAAATTATTAATATAGTTTTATTTAATGTTCTGAGAATTTAATACCAACTGGCAACTAGTTACTAGATGCTATTCGCGCTACCAGAAACAACTCACAATAAGTTGTATATCGAAGAAGCATTTTTACTACTCTAAAAAGTTATGACATGGACACGAAAAAAAAACATCTTTATAAAACCAATACAATCATCGCTGGGCTCATAATTTAAAAATGTATGTATACATTTTTCCTTTAAACATTCATTAGATTATTACTATTATTAGAACGATTTAAATACCCAATCTTAAAATCTATTTACATGGTCCATATAAATGAGTATTTTATGACTATGAATAAGCGTGTTATTTATGACAACACGAAAGACAAATTAAATGGTACTTACACGTATTGCCCAGCAATGAAACTTTTAAAATTATTTTATTCATGTTTTTAAAATTTAAGCTGCGTACCAGGTATGACATAATTGCAATGAATTGCATTACCGTAAATTTTGATGGGATTATTGGGAATAATTATTTCCCTCTAAATATTGGTCGACGGTCGTCACTCGCCCTCTTCGCTTTAACAAATACTAGGTACCTATATTTTGTTAATTTCGTTTCAGCTAATCAGTAGATATTGGAACAATAACTAATTGAAACTCGAAACAGTCGAAACAATCAAAACTATAAATTATAAATTTATAAAATTTATAAATCACAAGCTATTATTATAAATTGTAAATTATAATATTATAAATACTCGCATTACAAAGTAAACACAATTTTAATATTGAAAATAAAAATTTATCAACAATAATGTTATTTTGAATTATTCAAATGTAATAATATTTTTATAAAGCTGGTATCAATTTGTTCTTGCAATGAGATGTCTTGACTCTTGAATCTAGATCGATATCTATTTTTTTTCATTTTAAACTTTAAGACTGGTCGTGTTTCACTGTCTCTGTGTCTTTATAATATAGTTATTTGAGTAAAAATAACAAATGTGTATTTATAGGCGTGTTAGTGTAGGTGTACTATTTTGTTTTTTGCCAGATTGTTCAAGTCACTAGGTCTGAGTGACTGATTCCTTGTTATTTTATCGTATTTAGAGCTACTATATAGTATATTAGAATATATTCTACAGCATATGAGCACGGTGGGCTGATTTTTTTTTATCTACCATCTGCTTTTAAATTCTCAAATCTTATAGATATTTATTAATTTGAAAAATATTAAACTTATAATATACCTAGTTTAAATTAGAATGTAAATATTCATAATAAAATATTTAACGTTCATTTATATATTTAGTATTAACTAAAAATCACATACCTGAAAAATAAAATGTTTAGTCAAAAATATAATGTAATATATTCAGTTGAATTAAATTTATCATTCATTTATAGTATATTCATAGCCTCATAAATGTGTAGGCACTATGAGTCTGTGTATAAAATAATGCATAACTAATATAAACGTAGGAAGAAACGTCCTATAATTCGAAAATACATCGACCTAATTGAATAATTATCGTAAATTAGGACATACTAGTACCTAGTTGTACTTATGTACCTAGGTAGTATTCGTTATTCATATAACTTAATACCCATTAGTATCTGATGGCCGATTGCCCGACAATATTATTGATTTATAAAATATCATTCTTATAATACAGATAATTAGTAATTATTGACTATTGTGAACAATGTGTTGTAGGTATATAATTTTACATTAATGTTATAGCCTTGTTGATACTAATTGTGTTAACTACTAATGTACCAGTGGGCAATAAATCACCAAATTTATATTTATAGTTGGTAAAAACATATAAAAAAATAATATTGAATAATAATACTTTGCCTTTGGAAAAATATATTATACTAAATACCATCTCTATAATTATATTAACAATAAAAATTACATATTTTTATTTGTAAAAAAATTATTTTTATAAAATCACTATTGGTATTTTACGGTATTCATTATGTTTTTAATGTTTCAGTTATTAATAGGTTAACAATAAATGAATATTATCTAATATTATAGTCCATACAAGTATACAACGATACATCGATTTATAATAATACATTAATACATTATAATTTATAACTTATAAGCTAATAAGCTATATTATATTTGATATTGTAGAATATCTTATTGTTATTGCAATAATCTATATTGTGGTAAGAAAAAAATTTTCGTAAAAAAACCGTCGGAATAAAAGTTACGGTTTTGTAAAAAAAAATTATTAGAAATAGATGATATAAGAGTTTACTACTTTTTATAGTTCAGTTATCACATCACAAATATTTTTTGTTAACTAAAATTATATTGTGATTAATAAAAGCTAATAATAATTGTAAAAATATATTCTATGATAGTTATGTACTTATGTATAAACATATAATAATTATTTTCTGTAGCAGTAAAAAAAATAATTCTAGCTATAGCTTTAGTATTAATCACATGAGCGTTTTTACCAAAATCAACAGTTTTCCTTTACCTATTAAAATACATTCTACAACTAAAATTATTATTTTTAGTCATGACCTCGTAGTAGATATGTAATAGTGAGACAGAGACTTGAATTCTGAAAATATTATCAATTAACAAATACTACTCATATAATGTGGTGCTAATAGTTGTAAATATACACTACGTGTCTACGTCACTACTATAACATACACTTCCAGAAGTTTAACCGGTTGATTTTCTTCTGTCGGGGTCAATATACGCTAGCATACACATTTTTTCTCAAAATTCTACATTATGCCATCTGTTATAATTAGAACAATAAGCTTAATTGATAAATCAGATAAAATACTGACTGCAGGAAGAGTAGTATACACTTAGTTTGCTATATCATAAATATTTTAGTAATAGTGAACAGATGATTTTACGAATAATATATCTGCACGTCTCACGAGACACGGACTTCATTGAGAACTGACTAACTGAGTAGGTAGTAGTAGCATTGATTATAAATAGTATTTATAAATGTATAATCAATGGTAGTAGGTACTGATTATCAGATACGACGTCATACCGTAGTTAATTACTAAAATAATATTAATGAATATGCGTAAGTTTATTTTTACCACTGATGACGTGTTTCCGAACAATTAGGAATGTTTGGATGTTAAGTTTCAAGTACACTGTAATACAGTACACTAGCTATAGTATTATACTATTATTACTATAATATGAGTAGGTATATGACTATAGTATTATATTAGGTAGAACCAAAAAAAAACGTTCTGTGGTAGAACGAAGACAAATCGTTTATTCGGTAATACAAACAATGCAGTATAGTATAATTAATATAACTAATACACCTTTATAGCCACATATGTCCAAACATCCAATTCAATTCGACAGTCTTAGTGCATTAATTTAATTTCTTAAAATAATGTGTTATCTTTGTACTTGGGTGTGTGTTTGTATTCATATCACAATAATCACATAAAAACTCATATAATAATAACAATTCCATTATGTCAAAACGACACATCACACGTATGACATGTACGATGTATACCTACATTTATATTTAATATCTATTGGCTATAATAACTTATTGTTACCCATTTAATCTCCTTTTTCTCTTTTATTCGTGCATAGGTACTTACTGTGTTATTTACTATATTTTTGTTATAGTTCGATTGCCACGTAAATATGCAAGATGCAAGATATGAATACAAGACAATACAAGAATCAAGAAGACTGTGTTTAAAATTAAAATTTATAATTTATAAGTATATTCCGCATTGAATGATAACTTTATCGTTTTTATCAGCTCACCATTGTCACGAGAATTGTTGATATTTAATGTTTATAATTAATTTCTTAAACCTATATAGGCTAATGGCTATAACCAGTGGCCGGTGGCGCCCGCGTAATAAATAAATAAGTATACAAATTACAAATATATAATAAATAAATAATACTAGTATTTTTATTTAACAGTTTAACACACACATAATAATGATACATAATAAAATATATAATAGTATAATACATAGA
Source organism: Rhopalosiphum padi (assembly GCF_020882245.1). NCBI lineage: Eukaryota > Metazoa > Arthropoda > Insecta > Hemiptera > Aphididae > Rhopalosiphum > Rhopalosiphum padi. The sequence goes on from NC_083597.1 coordinate 39,166,988, forward strand.
ACATAATAGTGAACAACTTGTTAATTTTACCTGTGGTATTGGAAATATAGGTGTACACATTTTGTGAACTAGTTGTCACATAGAAATTCTCAGCACTTACAGTACCATATAGAGATTGAACAGTTGGGTTTGAACTGTTTGAACCATTAGCAATAATGAAATCTAAGTTGACTTTATCTAGGCCTCTAGGGGATCTGTACTATCTGTTCATGATCATAAAGATCACGACCAGCGAGTATGTTTCCTTTACAACAGAAATTACAAATATGTTTTGATAATTATTGGTTTTATGTAAAATGTGGTAAAATTAATTATTATCTATCGAGTAAACTAGCTGTATTTTATAAAAATATAATTAATGCGATACCTACCTAATTTTTAATTTTAGCTATAAAACTGAGCGTTATAGTGGCTATTATGGAAAGATTCTGACCTATTGGTTGTTCTTGCTTCTGTTGAAGGTTCAGTTGCCCAATGCCCATACAATTGGTAGAAAAGCGGCATCAGATGTAACCAAACTTAGAACTACGTTTTTGAGCCAAAAAGTTAGAACTTATTTTTTGTTATATTTTTTTTTTCTGATGCCTTGTAATAATAAATTACTAATTAGTGTGGTGTATTATTATAATTATTTTTTTTTCGATTATACATATTACGTTATTATTAATGTTGGTAAATTTTTTGAATTAAATATTTGTGTTTACTCAAAGAAAAAAGGTAAAGATGCACAATCGTGTTGTATTTTCTCAATTATAAAAAGGTGAAAAGTGCACAATCGTATTACGCCCGGTAGCCAGGTAGGTACTCAACTCAACAGAAAAGTGAAAACGCCATGGTGTATAATGCATACTGCATAATATACACTTACGAAGTTATGAATTTACGATATTTACTATAAAGATACTATACACGGTGTTATATTATAAGAGTAATAAGACCGTGATACTATACGTCATATTATTTTGTCAATGTTTTTGTCACTAGTGGCGCCATCTAACGTCGTTTTTTAAGACTAACAAAAGCCATAAGATACAATGCCGAGCGATGGCCGGACTGATTTTGATTAGCATTAGCCAACGCCGTTTTGTTTATGATGTGCGGTTTCGTTATCGTTACCAAAGTTGTGGATGTCGATTGTAAAAGCCGAACTCCAAAATTGTCATGTTTTGAGATTTACTTTTTACTGAATATTGAATTGTTTGTCCCGCAGATTAATTGTGGTGCGTTCGATTATTAATCAACGTTTACCGTTATCTTACAACATCAGAGTAAGATTTTCGTCTGTACATAATTAATTAGGTGAGTACGTTCGTAGTTTTCATACTCGACGACGTTATGTCGGCGATGTGTTTTCTTTAAACATGTTTGAAAACACGTCATTGGATTTTCCGCGTCGAACTTTTGCCCGTTATTATTAACTATCCTACGATATTGCAGACATCAACTCAATGAAATAATGTATTTCTATGCACTTTATTCGACTTTATATATTTCCATAGATTTCTTTAATAAATCACATGCACATATAAATATGAATTTTTTTTTTGTATTTAAAATTTTACAGTTAAAAAAGTATTTATCACATATCAAGATACAGTAGTTAATATTAATTGTGACATTTAATTTACTAATAACATCAGTAATTAAAAATTATGCATAAAGTCTACATTATTCTGCAATTCATAAATTAGCCAATTTTTTTTTAATGTGTAGTCAATATTACTATATTAGCATCTTATTTTATTAAAATTTTTGTATAAAATATTGTGTTAATTAATAATATTATTTTCAGTTTATAGAAATTGTGGAAAAATGTTGGACACACGTCCAAATCATACTATATATATAAACAATTTAAACGAAAAAATAAAAAAAGATGGTAAGTTTTCTTGGAGTCAATTTACTAAGAAAAATAGTTATTTAAAATAAAAGTATTGTTCTAAAATATTCAATATTTGTTCACTTTAATTTTTATATTTTTTATTTTTAAAGACTTAAAGAAATCTTTGTACGCAATATTTTCACAATTTGGACAAATACTTGATATTGTTGCAATGAAAGGTATTAAAATGAATGGACAAGCTTTTGTTATATTCAAAGATATAACTAGTTCTACAAATGCATTACGTGCAATGCAAGGATTTCCATTTTATGATAAGCCTATGGTAAGATATATATTCTTAATATTATATTAGTTTTATATTATCAGTGTTTGGAAAGAATGCACTTGTGGACATCACTCACTTAAATCGAATGAAGTTCAAATTTTTCAGATTGTTTAAATAAATTTCCTTTTTTAAAATGTATTTTTAAGATTATAATCATGTAATGTTACTAAAATTTCATCTCCATGGTGGTATTAAACAATTTATATTATTATAGAAAATAGAATAGAATTTTTACAAATTTATATAGATAATATGATTAATACACCAACTTCTCCTCTCAATGCCGATCATCTCTTCTTTTCTTATTAAAGCCCTTTAGACATTTCTCGTATTTTTTCTTTTATCAGTTTCTTTGTCCCCTCTTTCTATCCTAGAAATCACATTCCAATCCATTCATTATTCTAAGATTATAATCACCCCATATGATTTATATACTAGGGCGTCCAACCTTTTTTGAAGTTTGGGCTACATAGATTTTAATTATTGTAATATAATAATATTACTCATAGACTTATTCAGTGGCGGACTGAGAGAAAATAATAGCCTGGGAAAATCATAATTTTAGCGGTCCTTAGTACACCAACAGCCCTTTATATATATATATATATATACATAATTATAATATACTTTTGTAAACACAATTTAGCTTTTAAATTTTTAAATATTATAATTAATTTATATAAAACAAAATAAAATAACTAACTATTTGAGATTCTATTTTTAATCTTGTTACAATAATAAGTTGTCAACAACCATGGACTGGTTGAACACAAGCAGGTCACACATTTTAAAATAAACAGAAACCTGGCTTTTTATATTTAATAATATTAGTATATTACATACTTATTAGATAATATTTTAATTTATAATTTCAAAATAATAATATTGTTAAATATATATTTTATACTAGCAGCAGCTTACCGGGAAATTTCCTGGTATCCCGATCGTCCAGTCCGCCACTGGACGTATTATACGTCTATGCATTAACTGGCTTGAGTTGATAAGGATAATACTTTCATATACTTTTAAATTAATTTAAAGTTTATTTAATATTTTGTGGTATTAATATATTTTTAAAATACATTTTTTTCTATAATATTGTATACCATTAATTGATGGTTTTGAAATTGAAATGAGAACTTGCATTAAAATCTACTGCAGGCTTAACTATCTAATTATTTTGCTATATTCTTTGTCTTATATATTAAAGATTTATTAATTAATAATTTCAATGAACGATCAAGTTAACTTGGTTTTTTTATGTAGTGGGCAAATTAAATTTTCAAGTGAACTTTCCGATTACTATAAATTATAAATATTATAAATATTTATATCTATTATATTTTACCAGGGCCATCAGTAATTTTGACATTCACTCTAGTTTACGTAATCTTTTTCCAGAATAAAATTACGTGTTTAATTTTAATACATTTTATTAACAGCAGTTTTAATAAATTTTTATTCCAATATTTTAATCTAGTTTTTATTTTAAACAATTTGATTAAATTATTTTTTCACACACATTCAAGTGCATAGATATTTTTCTCCGTGTATCATAATTTATTCATTTAAATTTAATAAAATTCTTATATTTTAATCATTTTTTCAATATTTGATATAAATTAATTCAACATACCATATTCGTCAAAATTAATAATATGTTTTAAATCCTTGAACTAGAAATCATTCTAGTCATAGTCACTCCTAGAATATGAACACTAATATAATACTAATGTATAATAAACATAATCAAAAATTTAATATTTATACAACATGTGTTTGAACAATATAGTATTGGTTTGTAGAATTATTTTTATTTTATTTTTCAGCGTATACAATTTGCTAAATCAGAATCAGATATAATTGCAAAAATGAAAGGTACTTTTGTTGAGCGCCAGAAAAAACCTAAGAAGCCAAAGGATGATGAAGAAGCAAAAAAGAGACGTAAAGCAGCTAAAGAACAGGCTCGTGCTTTGGCACAACAAAATAACCCAGGAGGTGTATCTGGTGGTAGTGAGTGTTATTTATACTTCTACTTGTTTTACATTAAGAGGAAATTGTGTATATATGCATTGTCTTTGTCTTACTAATGCATAACATACCAAAATGTATGTCTAGTAGTTTCAATATTGTGTTGTTAGCTTAAGTATTTGAGTGAGATGACTTATTATCAAATTCACAGTTGAGAATAATATTTGTGTTCTCTTGTTTATATTTTACAATACTTTAACTTTTAAGTAAATTATGAGCATTTTTAAATATTAATATTTTACATATTCATAACTCGCTTAAAAATTAAAATACCATTAAAACCCAACAAGAGAACTCAAATTATGTTCTTAATTTTGGGTTTGATAATAGGTCATTTAAAGTGAATATAATATGTTTTGGTATATTATGTGTCAGTAAGATGGAAATAACACATGCAGATACGACACCTTCTTAATTTTCTTGTTATTGTATCAATATTAATTTTTGTTCTTCAACAGATGTACCTGAACAGCCACCTAACCAGATTCTTTTCTTGACCAACCTTCCTGACGAAACGACTGAGATGATGTTATCCATGCTTTTCAACCAGTATGTTTAATTCTATTGTTTTGTATACAATTGAGCTTAATGTGAGCTATTTTAATTTCTATAGGTTCCCTGGATTCAAAGAAGTACGACTTGTACCAAACAGACACGACATTGCTTTTGTTGAATTTGAAAATGAACACCAATCAAATACTGCCAAGCTATCATTAAACGGTTTCAAGATTACACCTACTCATGCAATGAAAATTACATTTGCCAAAAAGTAAAATTGTTCATGATAAATGCACTGATCATTTGTGAAATAACATAACTACATAACATATATATTATTATATTTGTATAAGTATTCAAGATTACAATAAAAAAAAAAAATTAAATATTTCAAATTATACTAATAGGTGATTTATGTTTTTTTATAAGAACTTGAATTTGACGGTGTTATTGAATATGGTGTAGGTTTATATATAGTACTCCAAAATACTATTGTATCACTTTCTATGTGATGAATAAAAAATATAAATGGCTTGTTTACATTAAAAATAGCCTGGCCTCCTCTTGTTATAGTTACTACGGTAGCTGCCGATGCCACTGTACCAATTTCATTGACATCAATTTCAACTTGGTGTAAAATCTCACCGATGTAAGAGCCTGGATCTATAGCCATATTTGATAAATCAGCCTTTAAAGGGTCAAATATTTTGTTAATTCCTATATTCTAAAAATAAAAACAACAGATATATAAGAATAAAACTATGAAAATATATAATTAAAATTATGTATTGTGTACCTGTAAAACTGGTCGTAGGTTAATCAAAGACTTAAGAGTCATTTTAGGCACAAAGTATGTGAATTCTGCAATCTTTGTATCTTTGGTTATGTTTTTTAATACTTTTGCATTCATTTTTGCAGTTAAACTTCTTAAACTAACATTTGTGTCAGGAAGCACAAAATATGTTATAAATTGATTGCCTTTGTATGGTAGTCCAATGGCTTTAAACTCTAATTCTTCATTTTTATGAAACAATACTTCACTGCTACCTACCATCATTGGAACGTATATGCAACCTTTGTTTTGACTAGATGACTTTTTATCACCAGTATATGATCCATTACAAAATGGTTTTCTAAAATAAAAATAATATTTATAATAGTTATTATTTTAAAATACATTTTAATAGTTTAACTTACATTCTGGTGTAATTGACAAAAAACGGATTTTCCCATTCACCTGTGAAGTATAATGCACTTGCAATAATAGTTTTGGTATCTGCTGGAGGAGTGTCAGGCATAATATCATTGATTTTTCCATGTGTCTGATTAGATATCCATCTATTTAAAAATGTTAATTATATTTTTAATACAGAATATAGATTTAAAAAAACGTTGACTGAAATTTTAGTTAAACTTATTTTAACAATCGTTGTGCTAAAATTTAACCGTACTCTCAACATAGTTTTAAATGTTTTAATACATCATTAAAAAAAAAAAATTTTATTAAACCTGATATATTATTCTTGAGTAATTTTCCATCACTTACTAAATGTTTTTATGTAATATTATAAATGAGTAATTACTAATTAATGAATCATTTTATTACTATAATTAAATAATACATAATTATAATGAAATAATTAGTCTTCCCTATTATAAAATATTATGATGGTAATTTGTAGTACTGAGAAAAAAATATCATTAAAGTTTATAAAAACTATATTTATTTAATAATTTAAAATTGATAAATTTATCAATACTAAAGGATGATGTTATACTGATGTAGAAATAAATAAAATTAGATTATAAAAACTAGTTATCAAAATTAATTATAATCTATGATTAATCTTGTTTAACTTTATTTGCATTAGTTATAAAATAAATATATTTTCAATTATTATGTTATATTGACCCATATAGGTAGTAAAATATTGAATAAATATATATTTAATGAAATTCATGAATTTTTAGTTATAGTCTATAGATAAAACCCTCGTAAACTTAAATCATCGGTTAATCATCTACCTAGTTTTTTTTTTGCCACTGTAGGAATTATTATATCCTTGTGAATTATTTAATATAGTTAATGCATTAGCTATAAAATATTTTGTCTTTAAATTAAAAATTGATCAATTACTTAAATTTAATGAAAAAATAATCATTTACTTAATTAAAAGCTTTATCATTATAAAGTTACATTGTAAAAATCTAAAATAAATGTATATATTTATAATAATAGTTTTTAGAAATGTAATGAATAGAAACAGAAAAAAATAGCTGAGCATAAACCAGACACATCAGATTACATAAAATATGTATCAATTAAAATAAATATTTGATAATTTAAAAAAAAAACAATCATAATTAAAACTGAAATGTGTAAATAAAAATGAACTACCTACTTAAAACTCCATGATCTACTATATTTTATATTATATGGTTTGTGATTAATACGCACTGGTTTATAATCTGTTTTGCTTTTTCTCCATCTGATTTGAAATTAACTGTAATCAATTTACTATTTAAATATTCTTCAGCTGCTTTTATATAACTTTTTGTAATATTATATCCATTTTGTACAAAAACTGCTTTTGCTAGATTAACTTGGGAGCCCAATTTTTCACCAGAGTTGGCTTGAAAATAATTTAATAGCATTCCCAAATTCTTAAAATTTTGGCTATTGCTATGAATATATAAAACATATTTTTAGAATATAATTATTATAAAATAAAATGTACGAACTCTTACTTATCAGCTAAATGGTTTGTTGTGTTCTCATCATAACCAAATAATTTACCAACTTCAGTTTTAGTTTCACCATTAGCTCCCAGAAGGACAAGTGACATAGCAGCCGCCATACATATTGGTGATATAACTATATTATTGTCACGATTAGAGCTGTATGATTGCAAACTATCAATTGATCTGTCAATATTTAATGTTGCATCAAATAAACCTAGTGACAATACCTGAAAATTTAAAAATAAAATTTGCCAACAAATACAATATAAAATTATAGATAAAATAATTTACTTCTGCTTCTGCATTAGTTGAAGTTGAGTTGTTCTGTATGTGTGGATGAACTGTTTCATTATTCATAGTTTCATTCATATTTAGTAATTCATTCATAGTTGTATTTATCTTCATAGGTTTAGTTTCATCAACAGTTTTATTTAGGAACATAGCGCTCATAGGTCTAGTTTCATTGATAATTCCATCTGTGACCATAGTACTCATAGGTTTAGTTTCATTACTAATTTTATTTGAGAAAATAAAACTCATAGGTTTAGTTTCATTAATAATTTTATCTGTGAACATAGAACTCATAGGTCTAGTTTCATTAATAATTTTATCTGTGAACATAGAACTCATGGGTTTAGTTTCATTAATAATTTTATCTAAGCAAATAGAATTCATAGGTCTAATTTCATTCTTAGTTCCATTTTCATTTACAGATAGGGTCTCATTTGTCTTCACCATAGGTTCCAAAAATATAATTTTATTATTGCCATCCACTATTGACAACAGAATGTAAATATTTAAACTTAACAACAACATTTTTGACCACATCTAAATAAATAAAAAAATATATGTAGATAAATTACTCACACAAAAAAATAGTACACTGTGTTGAAACTAAACAATCATTTATTAGAAAGACCATTTAATTTTAAATTACATAATATTATATTACCTTTATTTTAAATAAACAATTATATGTATTGTGTAAGTGTAGGTATATTAAAACATAATATAAAATATATTATATATACATAAAAAAAAAAACAATCCTATTTCATACACCGGTATCCGGGTTCACCAATTAGAATATTATAAATATTGACGACGATAATAATAATTATTATTTTAATACTATAACATTAAAAATTTAAAATATACCTCTGCAGTGGGTCCGACGGGGTAGTATGCTATGTAGAGAATGTGGAGTTCACGTACTTCGCCGTGAATTCATTAAGTATAACTGATCGATTCTCAATCCAATATTTAATAATAATAATATTATACTCGTACGTTAAAGTAGTATAAATGATAATAATGGTCAAGGTCTGACTTGTGTGAGTGTGCTTATAGTGTTCATGTATGTGCGGAGTGGTGGGGCCGTGGCGTGCAGGAGCGTATGTATATGTACGTTGGTACAGCGGTTCGTTCAGGAATGATTCGTTTTGTTTTTGTCTTCCTGTAATTATACATTATATCAAATGAATATATATATATATAAATATATGTATTTATATTTTGTACACACATATCGGCGATGTTGGCCGTCGGGGCGCTCTCGACAAAAAAACTCGTTTTTGCACGTTGTAAATTGTACTCCATTTTACTGTTCCATTTCATGTATATTCGACGCGTAATAATATTATTCCTATACCTGTACAGGCTATACATAAAATTATAGTATACGTGCATATAACTCGCTCCGGCCAGCAGTTTAGTCTCTTTTTTTTCTGAACTTGATAAATAATCACTAACGTCGTGTAGGTATGTACCCACTATAAATATAAATATCGTGAATTCTGATGTAGAAATGCGCGAGGGGGAGCTAAAACATTGATGTTACATTATTAGGAAACATTTACATACGGCGTACCAGTGTCTCGGTGTCTGCAGTATATGAAATACAATTTACGCAACGTGTATTAAACACGTCGTAGATATAATAATAAAACATAAATCCATTTCTACATAATATTTTGAAGTATTAGCAGATGAGCGAACAATGAACAATATTCATGCATACTGTTGTATTGTTGTTGGACATTTTAATCGTCGTATTATTATTGTTGGCCCGTCGTTTCCGTGTATTTAAATCTTTTACATCGACGTCGCGATATCGTATAAAATCGCATGCAATTTTAAACGTTTAGATTTAGAACACAAGAACAATACCAACTATATTGGTTAAGAATACGAATCACTGACATTTTACCAACCACTTGTCAAACAGTGATTGTTATTTTTTTAGGTAGGTGTAATACCTCCTACGCGTTATTATAAAATAATTAAGGTATACCTATTGCAAATGATCACAAAAAACTTGTGAGAGCGAAAAAACAAGATTTTTTGCATATTTTCATCAGTAGCCAGTTAGCTACACCTAAATTATTGTATCAAGTATACCTACATAATAATCTATATTATGTATATAGGAGACCGCCCCTATTCACTCATCAACGCCCAGACCGAATCGCTGGGTCTAGAGACTTGAAATTTTGTACAGAGATTCTTTAAGCAATGTAGGGGCGCACTAAGAAAGGATTTTTCAAAATTCGACCTCTAAGGGGGTAAAAGGGGGGTTTTATACATCTATAGGTCTATAGATATATGTATTTTTGAATTGTTTAATAATGGTTTGTTATTTGTTATAGTACATTCTAAAATTTTGAATCAAAATAATATAACGCCGTTGCCGTCCGACGAATTTCCCTTCCATTGATCTTTACGACTGTTAAACACGTATTTATTCGAATACACTTTGAAAACCGTTTAATCGACGTGAGCTTCACACATTATTAACGCATCAAATAGTAAATACACGGGCAACGCCGTGACGGAACAGTTAGTATACCTAATATAAATATATGATAGCGTGTCAACCAGGCATCCACTATTTTATTAAGGGTGGACAGTGGTGTCAACAAAAACTGTAGTCACAGTCCACCGTAGGTGTAAAATGAGAGCCTACCTGTCACTTTATTTTCAATTTGCCCTCCATTCTAGAAAGCCTACTAAAAACCAAAATATATAATATATGTAAGTATGTAGCAATCAAAATATCAATTGATCGCCAAAAGATAAAAGTACAATGAATTGTGGCATTGTACATAAACTACATATAACTATATACATACTAAATATTTTGAGTAATAAGTAGGTAGGTATTTACTGTCTTACATTTACCAACTACAGTTTAATTCTCACTACTTACTACTTTTAAAGATAGTAGTTATACGTAAGTACCTATCTACACAAGTCGAACAATCGATATTAATTTATTATAATTTATAATTATAAACATACTTATTACATATTTACATAGATTAATGATTATTGTTTTAATAATAGGTATCTAATATATATTTTATTAGCCTTTCGTGCACGTTATATTATTAAAGTAAAATTATATATATATATAGTAGCAGCCTACGGCGGCGTCCACGTAGAGTGCAAAGTAGTGCAATTGCACTAGTTTTACATGGGTCCCGGAGACTACATAAAAAAAATTTGGTTAAGGATTTGCAATATTTTTAAATTTATTTAAGGAAAACATGAGAAGTTTAGAAGCGTTAACGCGTTATGCATTATAGATTATAAACTGTAGCATTAAATATATATATATATATGAATTAAGTATCAAAAAATAAATTCGGGGGCTCAGGGGCTCTATATAATATTATAACTGCACTGGTTTATGGAAAACCTGTGGGCGCCACTGGCAGCTTGAACATTTTTACCAGGGAAACAAAAAATTTCTGTTGCACCATTCAAACATATCTAAACTTTTTATTAGCTCAGTAACATAACGATGGGAGAGGGAGTTGTCTCTCACACAACATGACATGATTTTATTACAAATTTATTCCACTGAAAATTCTTATTATGCTTCAATAAAAATAATTTGTCATAATTAAATAAACAATGAAATTAACAAATAAATTTAAATAATAATAGATAATTGTGTACTTACCTTATAACTATTAACATTCAATATTCATAATGTTAATGTATATGTATATATTTTTTAGATTTTGAGTGGAGTGAAACAGCAATGAATGTATGATTTTATAATCATATTATGTGTAGTACTCTAGTGTTTTTTTTGTGTATATGCATGTTTTATAGTATGAAAAATGATTTGATTTTAAATTTTAATATATTTTCTTGTAAAAAAGTGAAGCTATTTTAGATTTTATGATTTTCTTTTCTTTAAATATTGCCCATACAATTTTCATTCAGTTAAAACGCTTAAAAATCTAATGGATGATTTAACATAACTCATAACTCATAAGTTGCTATTTAAAAATATTAAAGTTGTAGGTATACAGTTGTACAGTTGGTACTTGGAATAATAAAAAACAAATTAATATCCTTAATTTATTTTATAGACATTTTAAGTTCAAATAATTTTTTTGAGGATTTGTAACGCTTATATTATTTTATACACAATGAAATTTTCAAAATAATTCAATAAATATTGTATTAAATAAATATATTAACTTCCCTCCTCAGACACATACATTAATGATAACTGATAAGTCAGAAAACTTTAATATTCTGAAAATTTGTGGGATGAATTGTTTTTAACCTTTTGACGAGCATTTAGGTACGTTTATATTATTCATTTTTAAAAGTGTGGACACGAGGGTCGAGGAGCATTTAATATAAATTTATACGTTTTCAAAGCCACCGATGTTTTTTTTTCTTTATTTTATAAGGTTTATCTTCAAAACTCACGTATATAATATTATACATTTAGAATGTATTTACATTTCTTCGTTAAAAATATGGTAATAAAAATGATGCGTTTTTACATACGCCATTGCTCCAAAGTTTATAATTTTTATTTCGATTTTACATTCCTTATCCGCTTTCTGAGCAGCGCCTGCAGTGTATTATATATTAATATATTTCAATATTTGTATTGTTCGTCCAAAAAAGTATTAGCATAACTGTGTGTATGTAGTAATAGTGTTATCATCATGCATAATTACCTGTTTTTCCATAAATATATATACCTTTGTGCCTCGAGGGCTATACAATATATTGTATATTTTGGTGCAATTCCCAATCTTTAATATTTTTTTTAATACTAATATAGTAGTATGATGTGTATTTCCATTTCTCACTTATTCTAATTTCAATGTAACAATTAGCCAACTGACGTCAAGACGCCAACTAAAACTGCTCAAATTAGCCCGCAGTTCACAGATATATAAATATATATTATCTAGCTATGTACCTTATACATATAATTATTAGAATAGAACTACACCACTGACCACTATACTATTATTAGTCAACAGGTGTTAAGTATACGTTATTTATTAACATCTCTCTAAATATTATTATTAAGTTTTTGATCAACTATAAATATCGTATGATTATAGATTTATCTACACACTACAGTCTACACACTCTGTTGTGAAAATTAATATCCTATAAATATGCGTTTGTGTGCACTCTATTATTTACGGACTATTTGTTATTTTTAAAAAACCAAGGCCAAATCTGAGCCCAGGCCTGAGGGGTCTCCGCCTCGGATGTTTAGAAATGTATACATTTATTGTATTCTTTTAGACTTATTTTACAAGGGTGCGAAGTAACAATTTGTAAGGGGTTAAATATAGGCAATTTTGACGAAAAATTAAAAAAAAAAAACAAAAATTCAATAATTTTAAAAATTTTCATGTAACGTTGCGTTATAATTTTTATAAATCATACTTTTTTCTCATTTTTCTAAAATTAGTCAGAAGTTCTGTAAATTATTTTTATTCGATTCATAATCCTTCCTAAGACAAGTAAATACGGAATGTATTGAAAAAAACACGTTTGGGTACTTAAAATATTTAGATAACTTATATCATCTATATAGCTGCTGTACCTATGTTAATTATAAGTATGATATATTTTTTTTAACTCTTAAATGGATTATGTAATATAATATATATTTAAAATATGCAAATTATACTTCCTAATGTTTAAACGCGTATATAAGGTATAAATATAATAATGGTATATAATATAATATATTAGTATTTAGTACCACATTTTATTCATTAAAAGTCCACAGTTACATTAAATTAAAGCTTTTGAATTTACTTTATTGAACAAAATAGGTTTCTGCTATGTAAATTTAATAGACAATACAAGAGAATATAAATAAGTGTATATTTATTGGTAAAATTATTGCTTTCTCGAAATTTTAATCGACTAATATTATTATTAAAATTAAAATTAAATTGCATTAGTCATTACTCATTACGTATTTACGTTAGCAGTCACTAGTCACAGTTTATTTGTATACCGATACTCATACCCGAATAATTTAATATCTATTAACAATTGTATTCTTTGTATATGTATATGTATATTATAAAATACAGATAACCTATGATATTAATTTTTAAAAGTGCTGTATAATGGTTCGATTATATACTACAAAGTGCAATTATTTAATATTGATGCATCCTCGTGCACTGTAATTGTAGGTAAGTTTTAGTTTTTTTAAAAAAAAAAAAACAATTTTCAATACATTTATAAGGTAAAAAATTTTACTAAGAAGGAGCAAACAAATTAAAACCATCAATGACTTTACAAACTATTTCATTTACCGTACCTATGATATATTTATTATTTACTGCATGAATCTATTTATAAACAGCACATTTCATACGCATAGTATATAAGAATTCTGTTCTCGATTTCTACAAATATTTACTTAAAACTATTTTCTCTTATTAACATAACTTTATAAATCCACGTCAAATATAACGTGGATTCAAATTTTTAAATGTACCTAATGTATTATGATGATTATTTTTATGTGCTTGTAATCAGATTTCGCGCGTCTAAGCAATTAACTACAAAATAATTTCTATAAATATTTACTGATTCTATCGGCGAGATCTAAGATATATTATAAGTTATTTTAGTGATCATTGATAATACATGTATAGTATCCGTGAAGGTATTAAAAAATACTTTTACATACTCACAACAAGTGTAAGACTGAATGACTATCATATTTTACCGTTTACTGAAGGTGTGGGGAAAGTGAATTTGATTCAACGGAAACTCTGCAGATTTACTTCCAATAAGTCGAAAGTGGACGTGTTGGGGTGTTTAGATACTAGAAATCAGTAATCTGTAGGGAAAGTCGATAACTGGCTGGCAATTTACGAACTACCTTACTAAGCTAATTTTAGTTTTTACTATAATATGTACTATTTAATCTATACATCTAAATTTATAAATTTATTATATAATAAATAAATATATATATTATTCGGTTATCTGTACTATTTTCCTTGTGGTTCTAGGTAATCATCATGATTAACTCCCATTAAACATCATATTGACCGTGTTACACATATGTGACACCGGTCTCTCAGAACAGACACACATGTCACATATATGTGACACGTGGCCGTGAACGTGTTAAGAAAATAAAAACCATGATGAAGTAAATTGAATAAATTATTTATCAAAAATAGTAATACAGTCTAAATTCTAAGTGAATATCGATAGATTTAACTACAATAATATTATCATTATGTATATTTCGTTTATCGTTGCTATAACTATTTTGATTACTATTACCTACTGGCTACTATCACAACTATTATCTATTATGATGTCATATATATAACAATAATGTATGCTCGTTTTTTTTCTCGTTCATACGTTTATAACATATAAAATATGTAAATATTATTATTATTGTTTATTTCTTCAAAAATATAATATATGTATAATTATTATAATTTAAATATCTGTAGCGGTAAAGGTCAAGTTGTCTAAACGAAATAAAGATCAATTAAAAAGAAAAACAACTAAATATTAAACCTCAATATTGTGTCACATAATTACATCAATCATTAAAATATTCTAAAAATATTTAAAATTGTATTTACCTATAATTATATGTATAATAAAAGCAGATACTAAATATATTGTAGGTATTCATGCATAATATAATATTTATTGTTAAAACTCAAGAACCGTGCCTGGTTAAATATTTAATATACTAATTATTATCAGTTAGTTATATTTATTTATTTTTAGATTTTACTAAAATATCACTGAACGACTGAACAGTAATTTGAAGTAAATATACATCTTATATAAAATTTAAAAATCACATGCAAATGTATATTAAAGCTTGACAGTTTACGGTTTGATTTGTATAATACGAATATATAATTTGTAGTCTTGTAGATATTATTCTATAAAAAATTATAAAAATTATTTATAGTTGACTGATGATCTAAATGATCACTTAACCTTGTGCTATTTTTTCTTTTGACATTTGCCATTATAAGTCTTTGAAAATTCACCACAAAACTCAATGTCACATTATGCCGAATAAATAAAACTAGGTAATTAAAATCTGATGTTGTCGTTGAAAATTATTGTGATTTCTTATTTTATATATAATTTTACCATATTATTATAATAAATACCTATTTAATTAAAATATACCAGAGTATAATTTCAGGAAATACTTTTTGAATATAAAATACTACATTAAAATAATTATATCCTTCAGGGCTCACAACAAATTTCACATAGGAACGTTTCGTACATGAAATGTATATATAGTGAATATAATTGAGCCTGCTATAGTGTTATGATACCTAAATACGTACATACCTGCTAATATCTAAAGGAAAAAGAAAATTGAAAATGTTTACAAAAAAAGAATTTTAAATATCTACCTTATAAAAGTGTAAGCGAATAATTTGAACGGAAGGATAAAAATTATGAACGTGAACTTTGGAGTATACTTAATTTATACCTACGTACTTAAATAATTTGCATTAAATTAATATTATGCACGTAGCTAATATGTTTTGTTTTAAAAAATTAAAAAGAAATAGTGATAAATAATAGCGTTATCTACGTGTATACGTGTAAGCTATTACATAATACATACATATTCAAATTATTAAGTATATCTATTCTGTATTCATAGCTGCAGTGTTGTATTTAATATGGCTCCTTAGTCGAAAATTATACTTGGCCAAATATATTTAAAATTATTTTTTAATATCATTTCGTTTTTAAGTGATATTTTTACCTAATTATTAAAATATAATATAGCTTATTAGTTTTTATACTATTTATAATTTAAATTTTTAAATTTTCAATATAAATTCTATTTATTTAAATATGAAGGCGAGGATTAAATTAAAGAGGTTGATAATAGGAAAACATTTAGTAATGCATTCTAATGCATTAATACTTAACAACTTTAAGTCATGTAGGTTTAATAAACATTGTCAAGGGTGTAAATTATAGTCGTAGGGCGATGAATTTTTTTTTTTTTGAAAGGGAGGTTATTATATATTTTTACTGTGCAGTTCAAAGTGGCGAGGAAAGTAATGCTAACGCAGGTCATGTTAGCATTAGGTTTTGTAGATAGAGGGTATGTACGCTTATGGGTGTAATCAATGCGAGATGAGTGGGTGACATTGGGCACCCCTGACAGGCGTGTGGTGTATATGATAAATATAATATTATGCGATATAATTAAGCGATAGTAAATCATGTATAATATAGTTATTGCAAATGGCAAAATTTATATCTAGTTTATTAGTATCTGATCATATTTATTGCTATACTCAGATGAATTAAACCACTCGCCATTAGATTATAATATTTACTATTTATAATTTATGTATTTTGATGGTTTATAGTTACATAACACATTTTAGGCAGATTAGCAAAAAATTAATAATCGTCGCTTAGCGATTAGTGAACGTCAAATATCCAATTATTGATGCTAAAACATTCATGAAACATTAATACGATAATGCCGAAAATATATAAACATAGATGCAATGTACGCAGTTTATTTTTTTATGCATTATATACCTATATTATTATATCAGACTGACAGAGCGTTAATACCTATTATGATTTATAGTGGTGACGCGTATCCGACTATATTATTATAGAGGAAATAATTTTTGAACAGAAATTATAATATGTTTACATTTTAATGTTTCATTATAACAATTATAACTGTATTTCCACTATTACCTTTTGTATAGGTATCTATATAGGAAATAACTTTTGAACAGAAATTATTATGTTTACATTTTAATGTTTCATTATAACCAGGGCTCGGATTTTATAGCATTTGCTAATTATTATAGGATACAGATAAAAATAGCAGAGTGAGCTGTACATTTGTTTTATGCACCAGGGGGTCCAGATATGAAATTTTATAATGCTATATATTTTGCATATTTTAAGTATTTTAGATTTTTAGTGCTATTTTTCAAGTTTTATTGGTGCATTTTTTTGCTAATTTGTATAATATAACGTTTTATTTTGTATTTTCATAAATCTAGTTTATATTATGTGGTATGAAAATAATAAAAATGTTGTCATTTATTTTAATTTTTTTTTGTATACATATGTAAAATACCCACATTTTCGTTCATATTAAAATATATTTTTAAATAGTCCGGCGTATTGGCCTATCCAACGGTAATTATAAATGTAAACAAACAGTAGTTTTTATTTAATTATAAATGTACTTATTAAATATGAATAGTCTTTAGTTAATAAATATAAGTTTTTTTTAATTATGAACAGTTTACATTTTTATTTTTGCTATTTTTCATGTTTTTAGGTCATATTATAGCGCTATTTTATTTATTTTTAGTGCTATAAAATCCGAGCCCTGATTATAACATTTATAACTTTATTACCTTTTGTATAAGTATCTTGTATAGGTTATATACTTATATCTATATGTGCCTAACAAATTCGTCCATGAACTTCGAAATTGTAGGTGCACTGCAGTCTGCAGTTAAATTATTATTCTTCGTTTAAATATTTAATTTATTCCAAATTTGAGCTTAAAATGTCGGTATAAAAAAATTGTACCATTTGTACCTATATATATTTAAAAAAAATTTATATAGTTATAAGAACAACATATGTGGAATTATATGAGTATATTAAATTTTCAAGCTTTTTAATAGAACCTTGACTTCTTTATCGATATCTAAAGTATAAAAATAATAAATATAAAATGTCTATAAATACTAAAAATAGCTTAAAATTAGTTCAAACATTTTGAAAATGTCATCAAGTATCAAAAATAATAAATTTAAAAAGTTGCGGAATGTTTCAACTTTCTACGGTTAATACTTTTAATTTGGATTACTTATTTACATTATAGATTAAAATTTTTATTTTATTTTACACTACAAAATATTTTAAAAAGTTTGAGTGGTTTTTCTTAAAAATTTCAATATTATAATGGTTTCTGATTATTTGATATACTGAAGAGTAAAAAATAAACATAAATACATTATAAAAAAAATACTTTCATTGCTATATATGCTTAAAATATAAAATTATTGACAGCAAAAATAATGTAATTTAATTAAGATTTAAAGAGTTAATTATTTTAACATATATTGTACTAATATTTCGTTAATATTAAATATTATGCTACATGAAAAAAATATTCGTCTCATAATACTGGCATCTAAATAAAAAAAAAAATTAAATGGTTAAAATTAAATGATATAGGTTTAAATTTTATGTAATGTAAAATTTTTCCTCAACATTTCGGCGGGGAGGGGATTAAACCCACAAACGGGCCCACGCTTTATATACGTGCTAGCGGGTAGCCCTATACGGTTGTATACGTATATATACACCGTATTTCTTTTTAAATGGTCTAATCCACTCTAATCGATAATAATTATAGATTTTGGAAGTAGAATTATATAATAGTATTATTTATATTTAGACAACTATACGGAAAATGAGAATTTTAAACACGTATACAAATAATAATATGCAAAACAAGTAACAACTAATGATGTCGATGACGAATGTTGCTGTGCGAGTTTCATAAATCCGGTCACGGTTCAATGGTTGTGGGTTGTGCACTTGTACAGGTAAAATGTGTTTATCACGGGAATACCGTTTGTAGGAAAAACCTAACATTTTTTTACTCATTACCATACATAAACAGTTTTAATTCCCGACCACCCGGGGCTGATGTTTTTGTCGATAAATTGTGCCATATCGATTAAATTAATCGGCAATTATGCATGTTTAATAAATAACAATTTTTTCTTTTGAATGAACTGTTAACAGTTAAATAAACAGGATGAGTACTTTGGTGTCTGGTTGAATATCGTTGTTTATTATAATACATGTTTGATTATGCACCAAAACGCAATGAATATTAATTGCTGATAAATGTATAAAACAATATTTTAAGTTTGAGTTAACTCGATCTCAAAAAACCCACAAAATGCAGTATTTAAATAGTTATAAGTACCCATGTATCATTGTATCAACAATTTTATTGTGGTAAATATCAAAATTACCTAATAATAAACAATTTATTATTTATTACACCACAAAACGTCATAACTACAACAATAATTGATAATAACATTTAATATCACATTCTTTAATCAAATATAATAGTTGCTACCATAGTCCATACTATATCAATTTTAATTGTACTTAATAAATTAAAAACTTAATAATATTGTCATACACGATATTTATATATTTTGTAATTAATTATAATTAAAACATGAGTAATAATAATTAACAATAACGCATTATGTACCTTTTTAATAATTAATTAATAAATAATTATGAATTCCAATGGTAGATGAGTATAAGTACAACAAAATTAATAACAACACTCAGTTGTCTCTGTTAGCCTTCAATGATGTATAAGTATTAAGTATCTATTAGGTACTATAGTAAAGTAGTAATGCTTCGCTGCTCTGCTCCATCTAACCATTGACCATTGACCATCCCTAAACACCTATCACCTGTGACTTGTGAGAACTCTTTTCGTTATTACATTATTTAAATGTGTTTTAATTATTTCTCACTAAATAACTTGGGGGATGTTAATTGCGAGCATGCATTTGCATTTCATATATTATAGTATTATACTCTATTCCAAATTTCCAAATAAGATCAGCCTTCGGCGGCCGAGTTGTGCGTATGGGCGTGGTTTTACAACACAGCAGGCATACAGTAGGTTAGGACAAACGGGTGTTGTCTGACCGCCGCCCAACGTAAACTGGTCGCCGCCGAAGTCTGTTCTTATTTGGAATAGAGTATAGATGCTTTTTATAGTTAACAAATTTTATATTAAAATTGATAAGTTTGATAGTATCAAATAGTATTGTTGGTATTCTGATATAGTGATATCCATTTATCAATATCTTCAATATTCTGAAAGTTACTCCTAACTTCTTTAATATAATTTTTATTCCCAGAAACAATTTCATTACAATAATAATAATATAATTTTATTATAAATATATTATTCAGAACACAACCAGCGGTGTAAAAATGACCAATTAAAATATGGTATTTTAAATGTCTCCGCGGGTCCACGGCTTGGCTGAGTTACTCCTGGCTGGTGGCCGGTATCGGCTGATCGGGCATTTCACCCCTTGTCACCAGTAGGTCTACCTCCACCGCTACTATGAAGGAGAAGATAAAAGCCAGAAAGAAATTGGTAAGCTAGTTAACTAGCAATACCGACTATCTATGCAACCTGCGGCAGGTTGTATGACTGGCCAGTATTGCTGGCTTATCAATTTCTACCTGACATTTATCTTCTCCTTCAGATTTTGGAACTGTAGGAAGTTGTAGGTTCCGCGACTACTGTACTTCCGTCCTCGCCTTCATCGCTGGTGTGCAGGCTGCCCCTGTACCGGTGCCGGCTCCCCGGACATAACGGGACTGAGTTCATTCGCTATTTTTACCGTTGATTGGTGTTGCAGTGGTTGTTTATCTGATGGCTGTGACTGGAGTGCATGTGCATCCCTGTTCGGTTACAGCTGTAGTGATCGCTGGATATCTACCGTCCGGTCTGCCCAACCCCGGCGGTATACATAGCCACACGCAACGGGTCCTGCAGTAGTTGATCGGCGGGCATCCTGTCGAATGGCCAGTATGGGTGATGACATCCACAGTAGATATTTTTACTGTAATATATAATACATATCGTTTTATATATAAGGGCAATATAGGGCAATTTAAGGCTATTAAAAATAGATTAGATACTATTTAATAATGCACAATATACAAATATATTAAGTAGGTATTCAAATATTTGAAATATTACAAAATGCTTACGAAATAAAATTTATAACGTTATATTATTACGCTAACTTCTAAGTGATGATAATAATTTTAATTCACAGAATTATTATTAAATATAAGATACATATTATGTTAAAGTTAAAAATAGAATTCAAAATTATAAAAAGAATACACTTGTCTACAAGTAATACAATTAAGTCCCACACTTTCTCCTCTATTTACGACAATTGCTAGGTACTAATACCTAGCTACATATTTTATTTTATTATATATTACCTACGTTTATACAGGATAATTACTCATTAGCCATTATTGATTGACCTAGTGGCTAGTATGTTAGTAATGTCGTAGTGATTTAAGCTATTTTTAAAATGATAACCTCGTTTATTTTCTATAGATTGTTAGCAGATAAGTTTATTTAATACTGATGATATACTTAAATCGATATTTGATTTAGAATGTTTTATTTTATTTATATTTTATTATTTTTATTAATAATAAACATTTGACTTAAATTCGTTGTAAATAGAATAATTCAGTCCTTACATAGATCCAGATTGATTCTCCAAGCTCACCTCCATTAGATCTTTTAATAATGTATTTTTTCAAAATGTCATCAAGTGGATGCGACGTATACACTTAAAATATATTTCTGCCATTTCTGATGAGAAGGTTTAAACTCAGCTGCCCACTCTCCCTCCAAAGTATTACCTTTGTACATATGGGAAGTTGATACAGAAAATCATAAACGACAGCATACTATATATATATATATATAAGCTATTAAACCCAACATAATATATAATACACACATTATATAATATTATTATTACGTACGTCCTCTTATAGGTTATCGCATCTGTAATAAGAGTACAGAAACTCGAGTAGGTATATTTATATTGTGATAATATATGAACAAATATATAACATATTAACATTGTACCTATTCATACGTAACTTCTCCGGTCCCATTGCAGACATCCGTAAATGCCGTATAAATCCCGAGACGATTAATCAATTTCAATGATTTCAATGTCAGACGTATATTTTTTAATAAGACGCGTGTTATGTATGTATACATATCATATGTATATTGTATATGTTTGCTGTTTGCACTATTCCGCAGGAATAATATTATTGTAAACGGTAGTCTTCTGTAATTCAATTTTCGAAGTGTATATAAATAGGTGTATTCATCATATATATATATATAGATATTCCTTTATTATTATTGTCCACTTGAGATACGGAAACGCATTTCGATTCTCTCGTGGCGGCCAGTCCATCTCGTCTATGTTTACGCACGTAGGTATATGTACCTCGCTATATGTATATATATATAATATACATATAATAACAATAACAACAATATACCTATATTATTATAACGCGCGCGACTCTTGTAAAATGATATATACACAATTTTGTATCGCTGTCGCGGATTTATGCGGCGTTTGTTCCCCAATTGAAATGACGACCATTATTATTGTTCGGGAACGGCGGGGTGTTGTATATATGCTGCGCGCCAATTTAATTCTTTAATTCTCACGTGTACCGCACAAACAGGACGCGTCACTTATATATAAAACGCGTTCGGGGGGAAAATTGAAAAAAAAATCGACGTCCTCGCGTCAATTTGGTCTCCGCAGAGACATTGCATTTCATTGCTATTTAATGTGCACAGAGGTCATAATCATAACACCGCGACAAAGGCATCCGAGCCCGTATATAAGACCTCGGGTACCGCGGCCGGGCGTCAGTCGAAACCACGCGTCGATCGTCGTACGAGGTGACATAATACTGCAGTTCATCGAAGAAACCACAGAAATTAATATTGCCGTCGTGTCGCGTTATAAACCATTGTACATATAAGGACAAACACGCGGGCAGACTTCATATAATTCATTACACTGCACAGTGCAATATCACAGATCATCGTGCGAGAGATCAGCTCTTGCAGCAGCATCGTGTGTACTCAGCACATTCGCCGACATTATGAAGGTATCTGCAGCGACCGCCGTCCTGGTCGCACTGGTCGCCACCGTGCAGGTAAAGTCATTTAATACCACATGATGATCGAATATATGTATAACGTTAACAGTAGGATAGTTGGTTATTAGTTATTCTACTTATTACCCATCATATAAATAGGTATTTGAATATACATTATATTTAAAATATTTTATATACCTGTATAGTTGTAGACTTATAGTACAATTTTATTCTGAACTTGAATTTTTTTTACGCAGCTTTTCCGTTGGATATAAATAAAGAATTGAAAGGTCGGGGTGCTTTTTAATAGCTATCCTAAAATTAAAAAAAAAAAAAACATTAAAATGTATAGGGTTCCACGACAAAATATCCCGTGTAAAAAAAAACTTAAAATGTTAACCGTTAACCTTTATTATAAAAGTTGCGATAAGATATAATAATCAAACTTATCCAAAGCGATTGTGTGTTTTAAACATTTTTTAATTAATTTTTTTTGTATTTAATAAATGTTAATAATAGTTGTATTGCATTTATATTAATAATATCTATGTAAATTTTATAAAAAAAGGTATACATTTTGAATTAATATTTACGTGGGATATTTTATCGGAGATATTTTGACGTGTCACGCTAGTCTGAAGAGTGCTATAGGTATGTATTCAATTAGCAAACTAATATTAATTTTAATATAACAAGACGCCAACATTTAATTTAAGTACACCTGAATGACGTACAATCGAATATTAATTATTTACCTAGAATTGTTTCATAAAAATTGGGATTCTATAATAATTAAATAATCATATTCATATATATTTATGAGAATATGAATCTTCTATAAATTATACGTACCTACCAACCTACCTATAACTGTGCTAATACTGCTAATGCTCAATGTTAACGACTTAGTAAAGTCTCAACCTAAAGAGTAAAGGTTATTACCGTACAATTATGAAAGTTCACAAACACAAGAGACACATTTGAAAATATAAACATATTTTATAAAAATTTAAGTATTGTTATTTAATTAAATATTTGTTAATATTTTAACATGCCCATTAAAGTGCATACTGTATATTACAGAGTGATTATCAACTTGATGGTTTTTTTTAAATATTCAATTTACACATATAACATAAGTGTCGTAAATAATAAATAATATTTAAAATTGACAGCAGCGAGTCTAATTAAGTTAAAGACCATTGGTATTGGTATATAAATGTACCTACACAATGACGAAATGTAAATCATCATTTCACCCCGTTTTTCGTCTCTAGAGCTCGGACCCATGTAATATATCCACTTGTTACAAGAGTGGAACCACGAAGCCACCGACGACCGTGACGCCCACTCGTCTACCGGTGCAGTCATCGTCTACGCCAACCAGCCATCAACAGACCACGTACGCCAAGGACCATGCGCATAGTTCGATCGCCGCCAAGTCTGGAGCTAATGTCACGGCTACGACAGCCAGCGGAGCAACTGTCAACGGCACGGAACGGCCAACCGTCGTAAAGTCTTCCTCCGGGGTAGCCGGAAACGCCACCACACCAAAACCAACAGTATAAATCACTATAAATTATTATCTAAATTAAATCTCAATCAACCCGACTTTTTAGAAAGATAATTTATTATGAACGAGAGCACGCGATTTGTTTTGACTTTTAATTAAATTTAGTAATCAGTACAATAACTGGCTAATAAAATTAAATTCGAAACTAAACGTAGACCGTTTTGAGTTTTTGATATATAGCGACAGATAACTCTCTGAAGACCGAGGTGCAATTGTAATTCGACACGTTAATCGTATAATCTTTTGGTGTTTGATAAATATTGATGGTCTATTTAAAAAAGAAAACATTTCAACTATAGGCACACCTTATAGTTTATGTGTTCCTATATGAATCGAACCACTAGCTAGCTCATAACAGTTTAAAATTTAAATAACAGGCGCGGATAATTTCATAAAATACTTTTTTTCTTTACTATTAATCAATATCGTTCTTAATAATTTATCACTTTTCAAAATTATAAAATCTTGTACATTAATTTGACGCCCTTAAATGTTAAAACAAACTCAGTCTTGAGGCTCCAGTGCATTATTGCATTTTCCTTTAAATCCGGCACTGCGTATAGGCAATATACACATTAGATCAATGGTATCTCGGCATCTCGCATACAAATATTTAAAAACGTTAAGTTAAAACACGCTGCAACACATCCATAAGTCAGAAAGCCACGGTCAATCACCATTATGTAAGACTATGAATATACAAGTAATGGGGCTTTAATTTAATGCATAATACAAAAGTTATAATTTAAAAAATAAAAATAGCAATTTATCAAGTGTAAAAAGTTTTAATTAACAACTTATTAAAATTGGTATATTTTACCTAATTCAAATTTCAAAATTTCCTTCAAAAAAACTAAGTATAATATTAATTTCTCTACAAATTCTAAGCCCTAGTGACGATACACCTATTAACGATTCTTAATAGTTAATCAGCAGGGGGGGGGGTAGCTTATAATTGTACTGAGTTTTCAATTACGGAATATACGCTAATAAGATTAATAATATTTATGTTTATATTCGTATTATGTCTATTACTCGATCTCATATGATATTCGTTTATACAGATGACTGTAGAACATGTAGCTCTGAAACAGAAGTTGAACACAATTGCGGTAAAGTGCAAGGATGAGCTGCACGCACCTCAGGAAATCATGGCACTGGTCAGCAACACGGTGGTACCACAGAATGAACAGCAAAGGTGTTACTTAGAGTGCGTATACAAAAATCTAAATTTGATCAAGAATAACAAGTTCAGTGTGGACGATGGCAAGGCGATGGCTAGGATACGCTTCGCTAATCAACCCGAAGAGCACAAGAAGGCGGTGACAATAATAGAGACTTGCGAAAAAGAAGGTAGGTTCGCGACTATGAAGATGAATTGAAAAGTCGCGAGTCGGATAAACATTCAAATATACAAAAACATCCGGATGATAATCTAATGGTTTTTGTTTTATTCTTACAGCTATTATCGATCCAAAAACCACCGAAAAATGCGCAGCTGGACGAGTGATTAGAAATTGCTTCGTTAAAAACGGAGAAAAAGTGAGGTTCTTTAGTTTTAAATTTTGAAAAAATTAGGTTTAGTTTATGATATACTTATATTTTAAATCTATATACTTGCTATTTAGATAAATTTCTTTCCTAAAGCATAAGTCTGGTTATGTGAACAGAAAACGGAAAGTATGAGTTTGAACATTTCAACCAAACACGGATATACTAAAAATACCTATATTATGTAATAATTAATTATTTTAAGTTATAATTTTTACCAATAAAAACATAAAAAAAAACATTATCAAGTATTTATTTTATTTACTTTATTCATAAAAATATTTTGATTTACAACATGTTAAAAACTAAACATAATGTCAAAAATAATATACTATTAGTATGTACAAATTAAAATTATAGTTTGTTTTTAATTAAACAAGTATCCAATAAAATGGAATTTATTGAGTATATATAAATCACAGTTTAGTGTGGACTTATTTTTACATAGAGAGGAAACAAATTAATTAAACTAATATACAAGAAAATAATAACTAAAAATATTCCACATTTTTTTTTATATCTGCATTAATAATTAAAGAACTATTGCAAAATTATATTTTACTTAGTACATATTTTATATAAGTGTAGTAAAATATAATGATGGTGCATATAAAATATATGACACAATTCATTTTTTTAAATATAATAAAATTACCAAAGTAAGACTTATGAGCTTTTAAAATATGACAAAAAGTCTTATATACAAAAATCTGTTATTATTAATGCTCAAAGTCAATAATTATTAATAATGCAATTCAAAGTGATACTATCACAAATAAAATAGAAAAATTTAATTAGTAAAATAAGTCTAATTAAACATTTTTTTTTTTTTATATGGTTATGTAAAAAAATAGAGATATCATAAAATTGAAATCTTAAAATTTTCATTACTTTTAGAGATTTGTGTGTAGTTTTATCCAGTCATGTAGTAACAATTCTTGGAGAGGTAAACGACTCTCCGGTTTTACTCTTAATAACTAAATAACAATAAATATAATTATTATACATTAAAATATATAAAATGAAAAATTATGTTTAAAAATACTTACACGTGATATGAGATCTCTAGCAAGTGGAGCAACATGTTGTGGGAAAATATATTGGGCATTTAATATTCTTTTATACGTTTCTTCATATGTTGGAGCTTCAAAAGGTGGTTTACCAACTAAAATCTCATATAATAAAACACCTACACTCCACACATCAACTGATTTATCATGAGAGTTGCCACTGACCATTTCTGGTGGTAAATAGTCCAAGGTTCCACATAATGTCATACGCCTGAAAAATAAATTTTTTTATAGATCATAATTTTAGGTGTAAATATTAAACTCAAAGTAGTATTTAAAAATTACTTGGAATCACGTGTATGTACAGACCACCCGAAATCAGCAATTTTCAAGTCACCAGCTTTAGTAAGTAGAAGATTCTCTGGTTTTATATCACGATGTATAATATTTTTATCATGGCAATAAATCAATGCTTCTGTTAATTGCTTAATATACAATGCTGCCCTATTTAACACCATAGTAGAATAGATCAAATTTTTAATTCCAGTAAAATAAATTATAACAAGGTAAACCTTTAGAACTATTTAAATCAATAATACATATTGTAATTTTTTTCTGTAAATATTTACCTAACTTCAGAGAAACGTTGATTTTCTTGAGCTTGTAGTTCTTTATAAAGTTGTTTGGGTGCATACTCTAGGATCATATATACTCTAGCATCATCATGGAAATATCCAAACATACGTACAATATTAGGGTGCCTAAAAAAAGAAAAAGAATCAATTTGTATTATAATTCAGATTTTTATTTTTATATAATAGCTTGAATAATTACCTTAAATGTGTTTGAATTTCAATTTCTCTTTTGAGCTGATGCTCAACATTTGCTTTTAAAATTTGCGTTTTAAATAAAACTTTAAGTGCAACAATATATCCAGAGCTCTTTTCTCTGGCAAGATACACATTTCCAAATTTTCCTTTTCCCAAAGCTTTTCCAATATCAAAATTATCCAAAGTCCATTTCATTCTATTTTAATAATCAAAGCACACAATTATTAATGATCTTTTTAAAAAATTATATTGATTTGTTATGATGCAAACTTACTCGTCTTTTTTATCTGTTAGACCCATATTTTTATTATTTTCTTGATCAGTACAAGGTTTTTCTTCAAGACTGGCTGCTTTCATATTATTCTGGAGTTGATTAACAGTTGTAGGTGGTTTAGTCACTTGTGCAGTTCTTTTTGGTATATTGGCCACAGTTGGAATTTTAAATACTTCTTTGGAGGGAACCCTGAAAAAAAGATAATATACATATTTTTTTAATGGGTACTGCTAATTTTAAATTATTTTCAAAAGTTATTTATGGTTTACTCACTATGACACAAAATAAGGTTTGTATTAGAAATTAAAAAAAACCCCTACATAAATCATGGTCATTAAATAACATTTAATGAAATTGTGTAAAAGCTTATATATGTGACATTTAAGGTATCAAAAATCTTCAAGCGAGCCTTCAAGGGTTAAAAACAAATTTAGCAAGGAATAATTAACTAAAAACATAAATTATGGAGAGAAATTAGGGTAGTATAATTTAATATTGTAAAGGTTATGAAGAACTTACGGTTTTATATTATTTTTATTAATACTCATTAATTGTAGGATATTATAATATACAATATTGGTTAATAATTAATCTAATCTTAAAATATTTATATCCAAACACATATTACTGTGAACTAGTTATTATTGTTATTTTAAATCATAACAATGTGATTACATTTTAAAAATCTATAAAAGAATTATTGATGAGGGAATTTCAAATATATATTAATTTATATTAATCTAATCATTATTTTGTATGCTGAGAATAAATTGTAGGATGTTATAACTGGTGATTGACCGTGGTGGACTGACAATATTTTTTTCCCAAAATAGTTTGTCCTTGTTCAACCCGAAGCCAGACTTGAGTAGAATAAAATAATTCTGTGTTTTATGTAAAAACACTATGAACAATATTATGTGCTTATTATTTTATTTATAGTATCTTAATTTTTAAGACATTTCTTCTATGGACCATCTTTAACCTTTTATGTTATACTTGAGATTTTATAAATATTCATTTTGGATTTCTTTTTACTGGGTACTTGTGTATAAATCCAAGTACATAGCTAAAAATAATAGTTAAGTAGTTTCTATTTAAGTAAAGAACATCTAAAACTTGTTCTCCAGCACAATATTAACAATTAAAAGTCACTAATTTATAGTGACAGGGAAACAATAAAAATGAATAATGATAAGTATTACCCTCGAGTATACCTAATATGCTAGGAGCAAAGATTATCCATTGATATAACTTGACTTTTTTAAATAATTATTAAATATTAAACTTCCTATAGCCTGTAGATATACTATATTAATTTATAAATTGTAATATTTTATTCCTAATGCGAAAGAAATGTATTTACCTATATTATAAATCATCACAGTTTAGATGGCCAAGTCGAGGAAAAATTATTTGTAGTTTTGAGTAAGGTAAGAATTAAGATGTATTAGTTATTATGTATGATTAATCAATTGGAAATATTGTACAGTATACACTGAAATTTCAAAATTTTTGTCAAAAATCTGTTAATATGGTAGGTACAATGTATTTAGTTCAATACTCAGGGACATACAACCACTTTGTACAATTTGGCATTTTAAAACCTTAAATCTTTTCTCAGACTACCACTATGTCACCGTTCTATGTTCAAAACAAGACCATTCATATGCATAGGTTACATTGACAAATATCTCACCTTGTCTGGGTTGTCGGTTCACATGGTTGTGATGGTGGTTTCTGTGTGGTTTTGGTAGGCAGATTTTTAGTGATGTCTGGCTTGCAACTGCGGTTGGACAGCTGTTGGCCACCAAACTTGGGCGGATGTAATAAATCCGGTGTCTTGCTAATAGCTGTAGTTACTGATCGGCGGTACTGCGCACCAACTGGTTTTGCAGTTGTTGGTTTTGCAGTAGTAACGGTGGTCGTGGTCGTTCCAAAACCCACGGTACGACCAGATGCGGACGATGTGTTTGAGGAAACGGTGGTTACCGGAGGTATCCGCGGTCTCTGTATTCGGTTTTCTTTTGACTTGAGCGCGAAACTACTCATGGTTAACAAACGAGGAAAAGGAAGGTCGAAAAACAGACGAAAAATTATAAATGACAGAAAACAATGAATGTCCCAAGATTTGAAAAACTATGTTGATTGGAGGATTTGTAAAAAAACTAAGAACAAACGAGACCGAAGATACTATGTGAAATATTATAAAACACTAATGAAAAATGATTTCAGGAAATCAACAGGCGCATAAATGTTGATTGTTGATAGTGTTGATACTTGATACTTTGATAGTTATTATTTTGAGACATCAACACAACTACATAAGCTTAATATACAGAACTAAAGAATTTGGAAATAGAAAATACAGAATTAAAAATATTCAATAGATAATGAAGACAAAATTCTTTGGACGACGACGGTTATTTTTAAAAATTGTTGTCCAATCCTGAATCCACTAGGAAGGAACTTATCTGGCAATACACAGTGCATACACAGAAAACGAATATTACATCTTTGAAAATCAGTGTGGCAAACTAATATTGGTTGTACAATTATTTCCATTTTATGTTTTCTCGGTTAAAAAAAGAACAAGGACAGGTGCATTGACGAATAATAATTAATAATTGAGGCCGTAGTCGGCGTAAACATATAAAATGATGAAACTCGTAAGATCATTTTAGGTGAGACGATAATGGATTGATAGGACAGGTGAAGACAATCTTCGACCGTTTTTTCTAATCTTTAGAATTATTTACGAAACACCGGCGCTATGTTTCAATCGGCAACGATATCTCCGTCAATATGGTCATACTGTAATAGTCGTAAACTCGTAACGTACTTTTTTTACGTTTTCCGAAAAACGTCGTAATTAATTCGAATACCGATTATCGCTGCAGCCGATTTCTCCGTTTTCCCGGTTTCCCACTATAATAATAATATCCAATCGCTAGTCCTATTCCCCATACGTAAGTTTAATCTTAAATTTATTGGCTATTTACTATTTAGTTAATCAGTTTCTGCGATCAGTTGTTTTGATCCGTTTCTGGGCACTGCGTTCGCTGAATTGATTGCTTAAAAATATGGACGAAATGAATTCGTTTGTGCCTATGACGCCACCGAATCATTTTGTCAAAGAACTGCGAGGAGTGTTGGATCAACAAAACATACTTTCTGCTAAAACCAAACAAAAAGGTAAAAATAAAATAACCCTCAAGCTTCCATTGATTGCATGCTTACAAATTGTTTTGTTGTTATACAATAGTATTGCGAGACTTAGATCAACATATTTGTGATGACAATGAAAAACGCATCGCAAAGTTGAGGATTCGATCTATTCAAGAAATATGCGTCTCGGAAACAAATTATATTCACCAGTTAGACAAATTGATCACAGTAAGTTTGAGACTCATGCTTGTCATTCACTCTTTCACATTGTTATTTAATATTCAATTTTCTGGTTACAGTATTTTAAACGTCCAATGGAAGAACAGAAACTTGCTTCAAGCCAAGTCATCAGTAAATTGTTTGGCAATGTTGAGACAATTCTGAATGTGAATAAAGAACTTTTGGTTCAATTACATCCGGCCAAAGAAAATATCGGACAAGTTTTCTTGAACACTGCTCCTTTTCTTAAACTTTATTCAGTTTACGCATTTAATTACAAGAACGTATTGGATACACTTCAAGTAAAAAAAATATTTCTATTATTGTTTAATCAATTTGAAAATCTAATATATATTATTTTAGGATTTACCAAAATCTCACCCAAAACTTTATCGCTTTATATGTACACAAGAATCAAGGCCAGATGTATCTGCTAAATTGAATTCACTTTTAATAACTCCCATTCAAAGAATACCTCGTTATCTGATGCTTTTACGTGAACTTCAGAATTATACTCCTATTGAACATCAAGGTTATAATGATATTAAAGGTATGTAATTACAACAACAGAAAAATTCATTATATTTTATAAAATTTATAACTGAATATAATATTTTTTGTTTAAAGCTTCTGTAGAACAAATAAGTAAAGTTGCAGACCATATCAATAACTTAGTTCAAGAACAAGAAAACATGTCCAGATTAGTAAGCATTCAACGTAGTCTTTCAGGTTGTGGCAAAGTTAACATTGTACTACCAGGACGTAAATTAATCAAAGAAGGTCCTCTGATGAAAGTATCACCCGAAGGCAGTACATCTATTCCCCGTTACTTAATATTGCTTAGTGACATGATACTATATTGTAAAGAGTGGGTAGACCCAGAAAAGTTGGTTTGTCTCAGAGTATTGCCACTCAATAAGTGTGAAGCCAAGTCTGTCATGTATAAAAGAGGATTGTTTTCAATAAATTGTCAGTCTGTAGAATTTGTATTTTACACAATGGATGCACCTCATGCTACATGTTCATGGGTAGAAATGTTACAGCAGTCTATTGACAAGGTATGCCATTGATAGGCATTATTATAATTAATTATATTTTTGTACAAATGATTTTATTTTAGTGCAAAGCCAACTCTTTGATGCCAGTAAAAAGATGCGGTCCTTTGAAATTAGTCAAAAGAAAAAAGGAAAATAACACAAATAGAAATGATGACAATTGTTATTCAAGTCCAACTAAAAAAATGAAATCATTAAACAGTCTTAAAGTAATATTTTAATCAAATTTTTTTTTTTATAAATTCCTATATGTCTTATTATTAATTAATTTTTTTTATGCAGGATACAACAATTGTTAAATCAAATCAACATATGTCATACATGGCTTCAGCAAGAAATCTTGTTTTCAGTTTTGGATCAACATTGAAAAAATTAGTGGGAAGAAATTCAGTATAGAAAATCAAAAAACAAAATATTTTTTTTTAACTTATAATGTTTTTTGTACTCCATCCATATGAGATCTCAGTTATGTTGTCCATTTTTGTTTAGATGTAGTTTGTAACAATTAACTAATAATGTTTGAATAATATCTTTTGTGGTAATACTTCCTAATGCAGTAACATATGTTACTTAAAAGTAAAAATTGTAATGTTATAATTATTTTTAAATTTGAATATTTTTCACATTTATAAAGTTTGTATGTAAGTAGAACAATTATTTTTAGTATTTAATTTATTTTTATTGGAAATATAACTAGTTATTAGTTAATTTTTAAGTAATTACGTATATTTCATAATAATATTATAAAAATGAAGTCCATAATATAATGTGTTAATGGCCTCTGTTTGTCAATTTTCTGTATGGAGTCTAGTATTACAATATTAAATAACTTACATTCAATAATGAATAAATTGGGGTTCTTTATTTCAGTTATTTTTTAAGCAGTTCATAAATTCTAAAATAACAGTCTCCTTAAGTTCATTTTGCCACCTGTAAACAAAAGTTACAGTTATTAATATTGTTTTTGTAGAATATGTACGAATAATTATTATTGATGGTAGTAATAGAAGGTACATACATGCCATATTTCTTGAAGTGAGATCCAATTATGAATCCATCAGCACCTTTGTACTCATGTACATTGTTAATGGTTATACCAGATCCTACAAGTACTGGAACAGTCACACACTTTTTCACTTCTATATTACAATTACATAATGGTACATTTATTAATATATAAAATAAGCACAATATCAGTGTAAAATTAAGTATATTATTATTATAGTAAAAGTATATTATACCAACTACATCGTGTGGTTTGGCGGGTTCTCCTGTTGCAGTACCAGTTACTATAACTCCATCGGTCAGAAAAAATTCTGCTGCTTTAGCAGTTTCAATCAGACTTACATCTTGAGTGATAGCATGTGAACTATGAGGAATAAAAAAAAACAATTTTTTTTCTTGACTTAAAGTCTTATATCTTTTACAATTTTCAGATATTTAATGTAATTCACTAAATATAACATTTTGTATTCAAAGAAATTACCTGTGTTTTTTTTTTATATCTGTAAATATACACACATCTTCTGCTCCTATTGATTTGCGATATCTCAATAACTTACCAGCACATGCATCCATGTAACCTTCATCAGCAACATGGCCAAAAACAAAACCTTCAGCCCTAATAAACTGGAAGTCTGTTGCATGCGCAACAGCGATTGCTTCTTCATTGGCTGCAGCCAATATCTAAAGTTGTCATTGACAATTTAGTAAATGCCGTACAACAATAATTTCAATTTCGAACCCACTTGGAGACCACAAGGAACATGTTCAGGTACCACTTGCCTAACTGATGTACAAATTCTAGTCATTGAGGATACAATTTCTGGACCTATTTCTTTGGCAGGCATATAAGGTATGTCATGCATATTTTCAACGACAATACCGTCCTATAATTGATAGTTATTATTATATTGGGTGTTGGAATAAGTATATGTGTTGAATGCTTACTATTCCACATTTCATATATATTTCAGCCTCCTTGCAGGCAGAGTATATTATTTGTTTTATATTTCTACCATATAACGGTGTACCTGAATATCATTATTAATAATTTAAGAGACAGAAATCAATTTTTATCTAATAGGAATAGTAAAATGTATATTATGTAGTTACTCGTTATACTTAGTATACTAATACACTCTTACCTGGTAATGGTTTAACATGAATCATCCCAAAGACATTATTCAATTTGGCCTTGAAAATATTTTGTATGGTGTTCATTATAAAATATATAATTATTTCACATTAATAATGTGTTTTCTATTAAAAATAAACTATTAGATTTTCTTAATTATCATTCCATAATTTTACTATTATGGACGCATAAGTTGTTGGATAATCACTATTCCCCAAATGTTTTATTGTTTGAAGTATACTTATCACAAAGATAAGTCATATTTGACAGTTGTTCCATAACATGAAATCACTTCTTGTCTTTTGACCTTTGTTGAATGGTACAACATAGTATTTTTTAATAAATACTTCCATAAATTGTAATAATCTTAATAAAAAGTAACAATCTATTTGAATTCATAACTTAACTATTAGTTAGTTCATTCAACTTGAATAAATTCAATATTAATTTTTTTATTTAATTTTCTGATGGCAAACTTATTGATGTTGAAGTATTTCTTTTCTCAATTAAATAAGGATCAATAAGATAAACGACAATGATTTTTTTTTGTAAACTATATAATATATATTATATATATTTATTAGAATTAAATTTCATTATAATAAGGAAAATAATAGGATCTAAATATTGATAAACAATCTTTTAAAGAAATTATGATAAATAAATGTTTGTTTTCATAACAATAATTTTATACTTAATTGACTTAA
Organism: Rhopalosiphum padi; assembly: GCF_020882245.1. Taxonomy (NCBI): domain Eukaryota; kingdom Metazoa; phylum Arthropoda; class Insecta; order Hemiptera; family Aphididae; genus Rhopalosiphum; species Rhopalosiphum padi. The sequence continues at coordinate 39,203,058 of NC_083597.1, forward strand.
TGTATAATATGTGTATGTATATTATAAACTCTTTTTCTTTATTTTTCATTTTAAAATAATATTAAGAAGACAAAGACTAGAGATTGACCAAGGGGATAAAAATGAAAAATGGAAATAATTATTACGGGTTTATCGATAATATATATTATAAATGTATTTATTTTTCTAGATTACCTTAAATTTAAATAGGTTTGTATGATTAACAATAAGTAGATTGCTTTCAATTTGTTTTTAATAATTGTCTAAATATTATTCATTATCCACAGCCTATATGTACACATCAATATTATATACAATAAAGCAATATAGATTCTCACATTTGACAGCATTTTGTCTATTTATAATATTGATATAAGACCATACATAATAATATATGCTATTGAGGTTTTTGAAAATTAACAATACAATTTTAAATAACCATATTTAATTTTTTGATTTACTTTACAATACTTGACATAAAATGTTGACACCAAATTAGATTTATTAACAGATGTATATAAATTCTGATTAATGTGTGAAATGATTTAGTTTGTTTCAAAAGAATCTTAAATTAAGTGTGGGAAAATATTAAATTTAAAATGGAGAAAAGAAAAGAACAAATGAGGTACAAAAAACTGGAAGTATCAAAATATTGATGAATGCACATGAAAAAGAATGTAAAATAAATGTAGATAGCATTGTTCATTCAAGTTGGAAGTCATAATTAAAGCATGAATTGTACTTAATAATAATTCAAAATTATCTGCGCGTATATTTAAAGCGCTTTAAACATTTGAGCCAAACTATATATTTTATTTTTATATCAGTATAATAAATAATAATGTCTAGACTACTTTTAATACTATACAAATATTGAATACTTAGATATTACCTTAACTAATTAAAAAAAAAAAATTAATTAATAAATAAATTGCATTAAGCTTTAAGAAGAAAATATTTATGGACAGGGTTTGGTTGGGAGAATATAGTCACACTATGTAGAAAAAACATTAAGAACAATATTTTATAACACTAAATAAGAACAATATCAGAACGCAATAGAGCGTTTTACAAAATTCTCAAAAAAAAAAAAAATGTTCATGCAAGTTAAACAACAAATTTTAAGTTGTCCTCTCACTAAGTCAGCAACATACATACACAAAGATGAAAATGGTTTAAAAATAGATTAAATGTTAAAATTAATATACAATATAAGTTTATGGTACACTCTAGGATAATGTGATGAGTCTATAAGAGAATCATCTTACATCTTTCTCATTCCCCCCATCTTATACATACAATTCAAACAAAAATAAATAAAGTTTTTAATAATTAATTAAAATGATGGGCATAATAAATATAACCCTCTAATTGTTTAAATGAACTGGTATCCCAACCAACAATTTCAAGGATATTTTTAAGTTGTTTTCCTAATTAGAGATTACTGATTATCATATAAATTTTTAGGTATGCTTAGGGAGACACATCACGCAAGGTTTAAGCACATGTCATCACAAAACGAATATCAATATTTGATAAAAATAAATTTAACTCATCACTGGCCATTTCCTTATAGGACTAGTATGAAAACACTAAACTTTTGTTTCAAATCATAAATACTGAAAGTTCTTAAATATTGAAACAATTTCAGTATCTAAAACTAAGTTCCTCAGGAAAAATAAAATAAAATATCAATAACTTTATTGCAGTTGCAACTATTAAGTAAGTTCATACTTAATATTTATCGACTTATAAAAATTTAACATAATTTTAATAAGATCAAAAATACCAAATTGTAAATTTAGCAATTTTTAATTAATATATTATTTAGTGGAGATAATGAACTTAATTTATAATCATTTATGTTTATTATTGATTATAAATTCTGTTTTTATTATCAATGATATTATGCTTGATTTAAGTTAATGTATTTTCTTGTTTAAAAAAATCAATTATGTATTGAAATAAATATTATGTCCATTCTTCCATAGGGGACAAATTATAATAACTTGCATTGCAATAATGGTAATTAGCTTTAAGCCCAAAATGGATATTTATGAAATACTCCTTTGGTTACATAAGTTATTAATCTAAATTCCAATAATCTAAAATATAACATACAAGAGTAAAGGTGATCCACAGAAATGTCTTAAAACACTATAAAAGAAATAACAAAATACAAGAAGCGCATAATATTGACAGCGTTTTCACATGACACGCTGGGAACTATTTACAATGATATTAAGTAATCTTTAAACCTTTAAGTGATAAATAATAATTAATAATATAAATATACATACATTTTGGCAAGAATTTTTTCTAAATACCAGAGATGATGAGTTGCTTTTAAAATGCCCACAACTATTATGGTATGTAATACTCTGGATGGTCAGAATCTTTTTCAAACCTTTTTGCTTCTTCCTGCATACTTTCTTTAATTTTCAATATTGCCGCAGATTCATTTTGATCGTTGTCCACAGGTCCACCATATCCTCCTAGGTTATAATCGCCCATACCACTACCACTATCATCTCTTGGTGTGCTCGGCCCATCAGGGGGAGATCGTTTTATACCTTCAATACCATCACCATTCATTACAGGGCCCATTGAGTTTGGTCCCATTGGACCTAATGGTCCCGCAGAGTCAGGATTTCCCATTGAAAATTCACCTGGCATACTACCGCCAGGTACAGATTTCATCATTGTATACATGTTTTCACCACCAGAGTTTGAATCTTGAGGACTTGCCATCAATGGTGTACCAGGACCGGGGGGGCCTTGTGGGTAATTCCCAGGTGATGAAGATGTATAACCCATTGGATGATTTGGATTACCTGGTGTCCACTGTGGTCGACCGACTGGACCCATGCCCATACCAGGATGCATTCCAGGGCCAGGACCGGGGCCCATGACATTACCAGGAGGCATACCCCGCATTGGAGGACCATAGCCACCCCGTGATAGATTCATTCTCGGATTCATTACTGGTGGTCCAGGACGCATAATATCCATATTATTCATCATAGGTTGGTTTGGGCTATTGAAATCATTAGGCATATGTGGTGGCATTCTTACACCGGGCCGAGGTCCACCGGGGTACCTAGGGCCCATAAAAGGCTGATTCATCATTTGATTGTGGGGAGCATTGGGTGGTGGATGAGGGCTCGATTGTGATACAGGATGAGTGGGAGACGGTCTCATGTTTGAGTTGTTGAAAAAGCTTGGCGGCATTCCGGGTCCGGGAGGAATTGAATCGTTGGGCGGCATCGGGCCCATCGGTCCTGGGGATGGTCCAGTGTTGTGTCCAATGCCATTGACACCACCGGGGTTGTAATTGGTCGGATTAACGAAACCATAGTCGTGGAATGTTTTGGCTTCGCTGGAATGTTCGCAGTTGTCACGGCGTTCGGGCGCCGCGCAGTATAGATCCCAAAATACGCACCACCAAGAACTGAGGAACCCGGGTGGCTCGCCTAGTGTGATGTTTTTGTCCCAGCGAATCTCGCTGAGGAACGTTTGCGCCGCTTTGGAGGCGCCTGTGTGTAATAGGTATTCGTAAACATAAAGCGCTAACCTTTCTCTGGCCTGTGCGTCCGACGGCACCGACGACCCTTTGCCTTTCGAGTACATGGCGAGCACCGTTCGCCGAACACAAACTCAACGGTCGATACGAAAGTCCGCCAAACCTATGTCAGACTGATCTTGGATCGCATTAAATACATAATTTTAGCATCAATAAAAACGTAAACACTACAAAACAACAAAACCATGATGGATTCTACTTGATTTGATAACACTGTGCGAACCCCGAAAGAGTCATGGAGGAAACCGCGTCGACAAAGACGTTGCGATCTACGAACTATAAATTGCGCGCCGCATCACCAACCATCCTGTCTACCCCACCAATCCGATAGGCGATAACCCACGGGAACCTATCGTGCCGCAGTAATGGTAACGAAAAAAGAATAAAAAGTAAAAACCATTGGCCAATGGCGGTACCTCGTTTTTTGTTATTGCAATAATGCGATATTGTAATTTGTTGTTAGTATAATATTGAATATTTTATATTTTTATTATACCTTTTACCTGTAAGAATTAAGTATATAATATTAAATATCTTATTATATTATTATGTAAGTGTTACAATAATGAGATAATTATTAACTACAAATATACTCTATTTTATCGATTACCGTGTGGCGTGTGCGTTTTTGACTTTTGATATTTTGCACACGTTTTGTGTCGTTTTTTGATTCGTTCGTTTCAAATTGTTCATGTCGAAACTGACGCGTGACTACGTTTCTGCATTCGTCATGACTAGTGTTTTGATGGTTTTTACCTATGTGAATTATTAAAAATATAATTATTGTATTTCGTATTGTTCCTATTGTGTATTTCCATTACCAGAGAACACCGCTGAGAATGGATTACTGAATAATAAAATTTATAACGAATTGCGCGTCTTCTTGCAAGTTAAATCGTTATTCAGTGGAGGCCATTATGACACATTCGATCAGTTGAAATCAATTAGAACGACAACGAAAAATCCATATCAACAGCCATCGTTATAGAGGTAAAGCTATTTTCTGAAAATTTTGGTTTTGTTTATTTTTTTTAATAAAAAATGTACTTACAAATCATTTGGTACTCTCGCCATCGACCAGATGCTAACTATTGCTTCGAACAGATTCATGGACTCCCACTACTATGTTGCAACCTTATATTATAGCCTATTAAGCCATAGATGGTTAGGTATAATGTGTGAACATCAATATATAGATGTTTTAAATGTTTATGGTCTTGGTTGATTTGTCGACATAATTATTAAGTATTGAAATTAACAATTTGTTGTATCTTGTACTCAATTTAATATAAAATAAGAGATATTGAGTAAAACACCTACTCCTTTTTAGGTAGTCTTTAAAAATGAAAAATTATGGGAGGCCTTGTATAGTAGTTCTTGAAACTGAGCTTTATATATTAATATAATGTCTTAATTGTTATCAGTGTCATTGTATTAAATATTAAGAATTAAGCATAATGTTAAGTTGTATACAATAAATTTGTTTTGATAAGTTTATCATATAGTATTATTGTACTAGACTCGGAACATTTTTATGATGAAAATTACAAATTTAAGTATCTATATTCTGTTCAACAAAAGAACATTTTTCCATGTGATATCCTACCATCAAAACTGGTTACATTATGGCTGGATATCGCGTGGTTGAGCAGAATTAAAATGTTCTCTCACTACACAAGAGTATAACAATATACCTACTTAATAATACAAAATTATACAATTTATTGTACCTTCATTTCTGTTAAAAAATATCAGAGAATTTAAGTTTTGATAAATTTATAAATATTCAATATATTTCGTTCGGGGAAAAGGTTGAGTCCGTGATTATAATAAATTCTGAATTTTATCTGTTCCCTAAATATTAAACTTATAATAAGAAAAGAATAAAGATACATATTTATTTTATTAAACATGTTATTGAATTAATAATAATAAAAACATAACATTATCTGAAAGCTTAGACGTAAGAAGTCATTTATTAATGACACTAACAAAAAAACTTAAATTTTTGTCACAATCTTACGTAAATTTTAAATACATTTTTGATCATTGATAAATTAGGTAGTTGGGTTCAATGCATATAGTAACTCTATGGTTCAATGACTGTTGATAATTTATATTTTATTATAATGACAAATTAAAATTATCATTTTGTAGGTTATGTTTGTAAATTTGTTAAAAAAACAACAGTAACTATGTATTTAGTTTTCATATTTTAAATGATTTACTTAATTACCTAACAATAAAAATTCAAAATGTGTATCTGTTAATGTTTAGGTACATTCTAATAATGTTTGGCAAGTTCTTAAACACTTTATAATTGTAAATATATTAACTTTAATATTAAATTTGTAAATGCATAATATGTGAAAACATTCAATTTCTATACAACAGAATTTTTGATTAGTGCTATAAAAGAAATAATTTATATTGCATTTATCAAATACTGTTATCAATTACAAATCATGAAATTTTGATAATGTTTCATTAAAGTTTAAATAATAATGTTTAGGAATAAACAACTGTTTAAACAATGCCCCCCATTAAATTGAATATATATATATTATTAAAATTAATAAAAACACATTATCTATATAATAATTATAATTATGTTGTTTAATCCATAATATGTTTAGAACTATGAAAATGCTTTGTGTTATTTTTATTCGTTTTGTTAGTTAATTTATACTTTAAAAACTAATTATAAAGGATTTATTGAGATTTAGCATAATAATCATTTTTGTTTAAAAAAAAATCTATTTTAATCTTGAATCCTTCATTACGTGATTATTGTACTCAAAATATTTGCTGAAAAGTAATAACAGGTGAAATTAGTTAAAGGTATAATTGTTCTAGATATTTAGATATATTTAACCAAACATTTTATATGTACACTTGAGTATTTAAAGTAGGTAGATACTAAATTTATAGTAAATTATTAGATAGATAGAAATTGTGTAACTGTTATTTCTTTTACTATCTAGTTTTTACAATGAACCTAGAATACATAAATTTATAATGTATTTTTTACTTTCAGAAACATGGATAATTCTGAAGCAACTGAGAATTCTATGTGTGAAACATCCCAACAACAGTTATTACCAGTTGAAAATAACTGTCAGCCAGTTGGAGATGCATTATTGAACAATGATTGTATAGAACCTTTAAAAATTGTAGATCAAATTAATAATTCTGAAAACCAAATGCTTGTAGAATCAACTGATGTCAGTTCTCCAAGTTCAAATGTTACTACTGAACTTAGTTCGGTTGTTCCAGCCGATAATTCTATGCCACCTCTTCCACCACTTCCCAAAAACGATAATGGACAATTGCCACAACCACCAGCAGCACCAGCTGATTACAACATGCAAAACTATGCAAACTATAATAGTTATATGTATAATTATAATAATTATTATGGCTATCCTTATCCTCAATATCAATGGGATTACAATAGTCAACAATACTATCAACCATATCAAAATTATTATAATTATAATTTTAATCAAGCAAATCAAACTCAAACATCATCAAAACCTCCTCCACCTCCACCTGATGCTGTGCAATTGCCAGTTGAAGAGAAACCAGTTAATAAAACCAATAATACAGTTGATGACTCTAATAGGTAACTTATATATTTCATAATTGCTCATAAATTTTTAAATATCAAAATAATCTTTTAGCTGATTTTATTACATTTATGTATTTTATGTTTCAGATATTCTCCTACAGCAGAGACTGATGATGATGTAGTATCAGAAAACTTAAAATCTGATATCCTTATTGAACAACCCGCTCAAACCATCAAAGCGGCTCTCATTCAAACTGTACCATCTGAACAAACAGAGGTGCAACAAAACATACCCGAGAACATTGACAATATAATTCGACAGACCGTTGACCCTTCAACTTTATCTTCAATTACACCAGTGCAACAGCGTGTTCCTATGCTAGCCCAGGTACTACCATACAATATTCAGGTTCAACAACCTAGCTATCCAATTAATCCACAAAGTCAAGTGCAGCAATCCACTGAAACTGTTAATGAGGTGAACAATCAACAGCAAAACTCGCCTGCATTGAATGGAAAAGATGACCCTATTGAGAAAGTGTCTAAAGCATCAACAGTGTTGGGTAAATCCCAAGCTAAAAAACGACTGATGGCTTTTTCAATGATGAAACAAAAGTTGCAAGAACAAAATAATTCAATTACTGATAATCAGAGTTCAGACATTGGTGAAGGAAATGATGTAGAATTTGTGCCTGAACTTAATGTATTCCAAACAGTTACAAAAAAAAAAGTTGTTACTAATAAAAAAGGTAAGCAAGTACCAAATTAGATAATTATTAGTTTATATTATTATTATATATATTTTTTGATCCTTATAAAGAACAATTTTTCATCATATTTTTTTTACAAATTCTATAAAAAATGAATTATCGTTATTTTATTATTTATATAGGTTTATTGAGTATTTTTTTGTATTAAAATTCATCTAATCAGATACTATGAATATTAAGCAATAATTCAATAACTTTCAAATTTTAAAGTATCAGATCATTATTTGATAGTATCCCATTTAAAAATTTTAATAAATTTGTTTACTGTAAGATTCTGTTTATTTTATAGTTGCTAAAGTTATCAAGGCTCAACAAACAATTGAACAAATTGAAGAAATGAAGAAAGATGAACTGTTACAAGGAAATAATGCAGCATTATATCAACATCTCCTTAGAAGTGGTGGTAAATATAACATTTAAATGCAGTTATTATAATAATATGTTAAATCATGCATGTGTTAGGGTTTAGTGAAAACTAAAAATATATTTAAAAAAAAAACAATAAAATAATTCATATATTATTAGTTAAATTCTGTATAACATTTTTTTAAAATTATAAATCACTACAAATTCAATTGTTTATTTTTAATTTTAAATACAGAAATATTTTTATTAGTTTTATGACAAATTAAAATATAATCTCTAATGATCACAATTTATCAAATTGAAGGTTAAAATTTATAAATATCTTTTTATTGATGTTTATTTTCAATATAAAGTAATACTATATTATTTTACTTACTTAATATCATCCACGTGACCAGGTGTATTTAATCTCATTTATTATTAGTATATCATTAATACTAATATATTACGTTTTGTATGTATGTATTTTAGTATTAAATTCTAAGCAAAGCAATGGATGTATTGAAATTATTTATTATTATTGTGTCTTTAACACTTTTATTAGAAATAATCCTTAGTATAGGCGTTTCTAAAGTATGTATGTACCTACACCCCATGCGATTTCAGATGGGGCTCACCTCAGTATCATCACGTATATACATAGCCATTAGAGTCGTTTAGACCAACATTCCCAAACTTTTATGACCTGGGTATCCTTGAGAAATAGTTTTTGTTTTGTGTAACCCCCTTTTTAAAATAATACAAAATAATAGTTTCTAATAATATAAATAATCCAAGTATAATATTAAACAATTTTCTCAATAATCATATATATCTGGTTGAATACACTTTGGTAAATGCTGGTTTAGACAATAGAATAATATTTATCAAACATGCAATTGTACTAGTTGTAGCCAATATTGTGTTTCACAGTCTCCAATATCTTATAAGATTAAAATCATGACGAATTTGAGAATAACAAAACTGTTAAACAAATAGAGCTTAGACCCTAAACCCCCTGTGTATGTGGCAGGTATAGATAATTATGATAGTTATCAGTAGCAAATTTGACTTAGTTTGTATTTAAGTGATACAAAATAGAAATTTTTCAGTATTTTTAAGATAATTGTTTGATAGTTGTGGTTATACAAAAAGTTAGATCAGCTTTGGTCAGAATTGTTTTTTTTTGAATGGTACATCATTAAATTAAAGTGATTCAATTAATGATGTTCATCATCTCAAAATTTTTTTTTATTAATATATATGTCATAGAGTAGAAAACTACTTTGATCTTCAACTATAAGTTTTGTTTCTGATAAAAAATTTGAATCCAGTTAGTACTTTTGAGAATTTAAAATTAAAAATGCTCAATATTTTTCAAAATAATTGTGAAAATGGGAATTTTTACTTAAAATTGATTTTCTTATTTTGTTATCTAAAAGCAAATAACTTACTTGAAATTTTCACCAAATGTTAATATAAGCATTTTCTATACATGCAACAAAATACAAAATTTGATAATGATTTTTTACATAAAAATACAACTTCTTATATAATTTCAATTATTTTTAATAGTATGCAGTTACTATTCAGTTCATTAATTATCTTGATTTTAATAAGTTAAAATTAGATAGATCAGTGCCATAATCTATTAAAAAATTAACTTAAATAGTAAATGACTCACTGGAGCTCTCTACTTTTCTGTGATTTTTACCATCAATTTCTTTATATTATATGTTTTTATTTTTCTATGTTAACATTTATCATAACTGCTTTTTGTTCTTTGCTATAGACTGCTAGTATTCAGTTTAAAAAAAAGTAATTTTGAACTTCAAACTTGACATGGTTCTTGGGTATTTAATAAGTGCCTATTTCATATAAAGATTTTTAATTAATACATATTCAATGTGTTTTTACTGTTTTGTTTTATAATATTTTATTACTTTTATTATGAATAAATCACACTTTTACAACTCACAGTATGGTGTTGTGTTTTGGTTTTAATTAAATAATTTAATATTATGAAAAAAAAAAAAAAAACGAATGCTAATTTTTGTTGATATTTTTAGAATTTAGCTCATAAATGTGTTTTTATCACAAATTAAATGTAATTGTTTTTATGACATTAACTTATGTATGTGTTTTTAAGTTAAAGTTTATCATGTTAAAAATGTTTGGAAAGAAATGTTATTTTGTGGTTATGACTTCCCATAATATTTTATTCACTATTTATTTGTATACAATGTATAAGTCTACTTTAATAGAAGCTTTACTGAAGTAACTAAAAAATTGAGTTTTAATTGAATTTATTTTAATTTTAGGCAACGAAGCTCCTATCCTTCAGAAACTTGGTATAGAATCATTAGCAGAAAAATATTCAGCTAAGATAAGAGAACAGGATAAACGTTCAAGTAGACACCATCACAGGCGTCGAGATGAATCCAGAAGAGGCCACAAATATCGTCGTCGTTCTCATTCGAAATCCAGGTTATTATTTGCCCAATTTTTATTCCTCAGCACAAAGACTGTACTAAATCCAATAATAAATATTTAGCGCAAAAGTTATCCACAGAAAACAAAGTCCCGGGTCGTCAGCATTGCTGCAATATTATTCTATAAACTTTAGTGAAGGAAGCGCTGAGCACTTTTTGTACCTATTTGATATTTACATTATCATTTAAATAGAGGTATATCAATTACCCGAAATTATTACTGCTTAAAATTCATGTCTCCGTGACATTATTTTTCTTTTAGGACTAGGTCAAGATCAACAGAGAAGCCAAAGATGCGAGCACTAGAAGTTAAGAGTTGGAAAGATTTTGTTAAAGGTGGATTTCACTTTGACAGATTTAGAAGATTCAAAATGGATGAAACTGAAGAAATAAAAGAAAAAGAGCGCAAGTCCAGAAAAAAGAAAAGGCACGGAGACTCAAGATCTGATAGCAAAAACCATAAAAATGAATCTAACATGTAAATTATTATTAATATTAAATTATATAAATTAAATTAATTTACAAACCTGAAAAACCAAAACATTTAGTAACTTCATACTGCTCTATAAGCATACTACTGATTTTAGTTAACTTTAAGAAAGTGAAATCATACCTAATAATCAATTCGATTTCTACTCATATCATTCAACAATTCCTCAAATACACGAAGTTACTGATAAAGTATTAATGTATTTAAAAAAATAATAACACTGCTCAGGTGTATTTCTCGATATCACCTAAAAATTTAATCATGTCTGATATGATAGGTTATTGTTTAAATTAAAATTGTTTCTACCTGCTCTATGTTACCTTATTCTAAAATTAATTTTGAAGACCAATTCTTTCATTGTTAAACATAATAACTCTTACTCTTTCTACTACAAAGTCAATACTAGAGTACTCCAAAGAAGTGATTTATCACCTCTATGGTGTCACATTTGATTCACCCTGAACAATTCATACAACTCTAACAACTTATGCTGATAATACAGTCATTCTAGCTGCCCACAATATTCAATACCATTTAAACCAGATCTCAAATTGAACAAACAAATGGGAAAAATTAAGATAAACAAAAATAAATCAGTTCAAGTAGATTTCACAATCAATAAGACTGTCTTCAATTATCTTTCAATAACATATCCTTACAAATTAAAAATATAACCAAGTTTCTAGGAGTCCTTTTGGATAATAGACTAAATTTGGCCCAACATGCAAAAAAAGAAAAGAAAAGAGTAACATTCACCTACACTTTCTCCGCCATTATCTTCTTCAATAAGTGAAAAATAAAATTTTAATATATGAGACAATTATAACTCATATGTGGTCATATGGTATTCAAATCTGGGGTCAAACCAAACACTTCAACATAAGACCAATAATGCTCTACATAACTATCTACAAATCCTAACAGTTAATGAAGTAGCATATCGCCATTACAAAAAAATTCATTCCAAACTACTCAAACCAAAACTCACTAATCTTTCATATGTCATCAATTACCATTCTCAACAACCAACAAAGAAGACTTAAGAATATTGCCAAAAGAAGTCCTAAAATTAAAAAATTAAAAAAAAAACTGTTCCCATCCAATCCATATTAATTAAGAGATCAGATACTGTAGACAGTTTCTGAATGGTTCCCTCTAGTCATTCAAGCAAAATTCATATTATACTTTCATACAGTTTACTTATGTCATATTTAGTATAGATTGTAAATTAAACTTTTTTTTAAAAAAAATCCATGTAAATTCATTTAATTTTTTATTATTTTTTTTTTTAAACTATGATCAGTGGTATGTTTAATCTCCTCATTGTATTATAACTAACACTAGATTACAGATATTTACCACATCCAAAGTTATAATTAGGTACCTACTATTTATTCTAATTTTTATGTTATCTTTATTAAAGACTATCCGAGACAGAAAAAGGAACTGGAGATCAGAAATTACGCCACAACATATTAGATCGCAAAAAAGAAATTCTCAAGGGTCTTGAAGTCAACACACATGAAGGAGATTTTACAAAAGATTTTCCCAGTTATATTATTCGATGCACTAAAAATAAACCAGTAATTAAGTTTAGTGAAAATCCAGCAAATGCCACATACCATCTCCAGAATAGACAGCAAATGTTTGCCACACTTCTACCAGAAATTGAAGCAATTGTTCTCAAATTCTTATCTTCAATGAAACCAAAAAAGTAATTATATATTTAAGATTAAAAATACTATAATTGTGGGCCTAAAAAGTAAATTATATTGATATTAATTTAAAAATGAATAATGCAATATTATACTTCGGTCCACAAAATAACAACTAGATTTTACACCTCTAGAATGACATGCGCTTTGTCTTAATATTTCTCATACTTTTACACTGATTTTTCCACTCAAGTACCATCTGGTTGAGTGTATTCAATTACTATAATCAAGTATGTACACATCAGCCATAAGCATATGCCACTGAATCTTATTTTATTACCAATTGATTTGGTCAATATTATATTTGTCTTCTGGTAGTCTTAGTGTTACATAGTAAATATTTTGCTGTATAATTGTGGATTTTAAACTGTAGTTGATAAATTGTAATGCTCTGTAAATTTTAATTTATTTACATTTTTTTCAGGCTCAAAGAAAATTATACTGACAATAACTTTAGTAACGTTGACGAAAAACTATTAGTTATGATGAAGGATAAAAATATTTATCCATTCAAAGGTTGGTGGCCCAAAACAAATTTTATTGTTACACAAGTCAAAGAAGATCCAAATGTTGAAATAGATGAAAATGTATTGATGAATGAAATCACTACTAGTAAACGAACTAAAAAATCTAGATTTAATGATGATACATCTCTTGTTGATTTAAGACCTACTGTTCCATCCAAATGGGACAGTGATTATGATGGTAGTCCAGCTGCTGAGAATAAAGTTTCATATGTTGGAGTTACTCAAAATGTAGAAATGAATACTAATGATAATGTCTGCATAATCAAAAAAGAAGAAAACAGTCCTTTGGATATAAGTCATCAGGAAGAAGCAATGGACACTGCATCAGATGTTGGTGAAGACGAATCAAAGATTGAAGTTAATATTTGTCCAGTTCTACCGATTCAGATTCAAGAACCACAAGGACACGCTAAATTGAATACAGAATATGAAGAGTTTTTGAAAATTGTAAAAGCTGAAAAGGAAGAAAGTGCCAATTCCATTATTACTACAACTAATAATGTAACTATTCAAAAAGATAATGAAAACAATCTATCTACAAAGTCTGTATCAATGAATGATGATTCTATGCAAGACGAGTCTGAAGAGTATATGTCCACAAAATCTTCAGATGAATCTATTTCATTACACAATGCTGCCGAGGAGTCTGATTCAAATGATGGATCATTTGTTGAAGAGTTATCTTCTGCTATTGATTTAAAGATTAGAAAAAAGAAAAAATCATCTAGTAAAAAGTCTAAGACGTTTAAGAGTAAAGAAAGTAAGAAGAAAAGGCATAAATCAAGTTCCAGTGAAAGTTCACAAGACTCAGAATCAGAAAGTGATAGTAGTTCAGATGATAGCGATTCTGAATCAACTGATTCTAGCTCTACATTTGAAAAAAAGAAGAAAAACAAATCGAAAAATAAGAAAAAAAAGAAAACCAAAACAAATTACAAAAAGAAACATAGAAGTGACAAGAATAAGACCAAAAGTCCCGAAGACGAAAAAGAAGATGCTAATAGTAGTATTCTTAACTTAATCGAAAAAGCATTAAATGTTGAAATTAAAAAGAGGCCTTCAGATAGTAAAGAACTTAAACAAAAGAAGAAAAAAAAGAAACACGAAAAAAAAGAAAATAAATCAAGTGAAGAAGAGAATGATGATAAATTTGAAAAAGTTAAGGATTGTTTAAAAGAAACAATTACAAAATTGGTTAAAACTGATAAAGTGAATAAAAGTCAGTCTCTTTCATGTGATGACACTGTCATTGAAGTATTAAAATATTTAAATGATAAAGAAAAAAAGAACAAAAAATCAAAGAAAAGTTCAAAAAGAAAGCACGATTCAGATATATCTGATGATGAGAAAACACTTAAAAAATCTAGGTTAGCTGATAGTTGTTCAAAACCTAAAGTTAACGATAAGAAAAAGAAGAGTAAAAAGAAGAAATCTATAGAAAGAAAATCTGTCGATTCAGATGAACACCTGACAAAAAAGAAGTCTAAGAAAAAACCCAAGACCACTGATACTTCAGAGACTGAAGATCTAGAGGAATTAAACGAAAATAAAAGTAAAAATGATTCAGTTCAGTTTTTTGAATTGCGACCCAATGAGTGGAACATTAATAAAAAAAGTTCCATGAGGGGAGTCATCCATCACTCGGAAATAAATAATAAAAATAAAGTACCGCTTGTACATGATACAAGTAGATACGATAAAAATAATAAAAAAAACAAATCTGATTCCATTAATTTGATAGATAATTGTCATTCTACAAACAGAAGTACAAATAAAAGTGAAATACCTAAGTCGCCTAATGTATTTAAAGACCATGTTGAGGAAAAAGAAAAAAGAAAAACACAATTGCAAAAGACTAATGAAGATGTCAAAAGTGATAAAATCGACAATGTTTCAAAAAATATAGCAGTAGAAAATGTTTTAATTAATTTTAAAAATTCAGACTTTAAATCTAATGAAGAAAATGATGAAATGTCGAAGACATTTGTTGATAAATGTCATAATGATTTATTTAAACTTAAAAATGAGTTACAAAAAACTGTGTTTGAGAAAAATGATAATAGTGAACAACATGATAAAGATAAAAATAAAGATCTTAAGAGTATTTTTAAACCACAGACCCAAAACACACCACTTGATCTATATAATAAATCTCCTATTACTTGTATTGTCAACAAACCTGTTACAGAACCCATATCAT
This sequence comes from Rhopalosiphum padi, assembly GCF_020882245.1. Classification (NCBI taxonomy): domain Eukaryota; kingdom Metazoa; phylum Arthropoda; class Insecta; order Hemiptera; family Aphididae; genus Rhopalosiphum; species Rhopalosiphum padi. The sequence continues at coordinate 39,218,730 of NC_083597.1, forward strand.
ATAGGGACAAAGTAAAAATGAATTTAAAGAAACTTTCCACTTGCCAAAATATGCCGTTTGTTTTTGGATTTTCTTCACCAATCAACCTAATTAAATCAAACAATTTTAAATTGGATAAAACTAAAGATTTTAAAGTATTTAATGAAGAAGATAAATCTAAAGATGATGATCCAAAAATAGACAATCCAACAGTTAATGAAACCAAACTTTTAAATTCCGATGAACCAAAAGTAATTCTTCAAACACAAATGAAAGAACCACATGTAACTATTACTGAAAAAGAATCACCTAAATTCAATGTTGAATCTGATAAAAAAGCTGTAGATCATAGTTATGATTGGGATGACTCTGAAGAATCCGATACTGACCAATCACTTACTACAAGCACGGATACGTCAGAGCATTCAAGTGATGATAGAGAAAGTGAACAAATTAATTCAAATTCATTGGTAAACGATTCGCCAACTATAAGTAATAAAAATAAGACATTCTCAAATGATAGCAAATTTAAAGAATTTGAGGAACTTGTATCTAATGTGTTTGAAAAAAATAATTTAGATTCAAGAAGGGAAGAACAAGGATTTCCTTTAGAAGTTGACAATGTCCTTATAGAGAAAGAAATAACCTCTTTGTCAAATTTGGCTGATTTCTCTGAACAACATTTAGATAGTGATACTGAAGGTTTGCGAAGTGATGTATTAGTTAAAATGGAAAAAAAAGATTCGGTTAGCGATGATCTACTAGAAGTTTCTAAATCTAACAATGAACTAATTACTCAATGGACGTCAGATTGGATAAATTTGGATAAGTCGGTTACTGAAGTTAATCATTCAAGCAATTCCAAATCTGGGGATGAAGAATTACAATTAAAAAAGAAATCTCGTTGGGACAAACAACCCATGGATAATAATATTAGCAGATCACAAAATCTTAATAATGGACTGAAAGAGTTTAATGATGAAACTGAAGCAAAAATCTTGACTGATGAACTAAAATGTATTAGTTCTTCATCCAACAATGAAGAAATAAAATGTATAAGTTCTTCATCCAACAATGAAGAAATAAAATGTATTAGTTCTTCATCCAACAATGAAGAAATAAAATGTATAAGTTCTTCATCCAACAATGAAGAAATAAAATGTATTAGTTCTTCATCCAATAATGAAGAAATAAAATGTATTAGTTCTTCATCCAACAATGAAGATGACCTTTATAATGAACAAAACCTGGCATGTGAAATAATGTCAATAAATTGCACAAATGATATTCATGAAATTAGTCCTTATGTATATGATGATTATGCTCAAACTTATGAACAATATACTGGTTTACCTATGTATTCTGAAATGAAAACTATTGAACATGATTTATTAAGTCCGATTGACTATAGTGTGTATGAAAACTATAATCCAAATTATAATTACCATTCTGAAGATTATAACATGTGGAAATCTATAGATACAGAAACATCTGATCATGGAGTGATTAAAGCCATTCCAACAACCGATGAAACAGTTTTACAAGTAAGATCATAAATTATTTAATTTATCAGTAATTATTTATGAATGATGTGTATTTACCATTTTATTTATTATTTAGTATGACAATGCTTTTGAAATGTTGCCCGTTAACAAAGTTTCTGTTGATCAAGTTCAATTCTCTAAAGAGGAGGTAACAAACGAAAACGTTGATATTATTATTACAGATATTCAGGACAATCAGGTAAATAGACAGTAATTAGACAGTGTATGGTAGTTTTCATGATTGCACATTTTCATAAAAAGACTCATTCAGTTCTCACTCTTTAATTCGTCAATACCACCATACACTTTTACAATCACACCAGTATTTAATACTACACTCATAGATATGTATTGTATTAATAACACATGCATTTATTTAAAACCAGACACCAGTTAATCATTTTATCATAATCTCAAAATACATTTTTTTGGATAATTTGTAGATTATATTACTATACGTTTATTTAGATAAGATACATTTATGGTACTTATTTAAAAAAATTAAATTTCTACCATCAATTAACTAAAAATATTTTTAAACTTTTTAAATTATTATAGGTATTAAATAATAAAGTAACTGATTCAATATCCGAGTACTCTTGGATCTAAATTATTTTAGTATATATAAATAGTACTTAATATTATTTAATATAATGAATGTTAGTATTTCTGTTCGAGATTAATAGACTCAAAAATTATGGGATTGATTTATATACTCTAAAGTGATCCCGATTATAAAATAAGTGCACTTTGAATAAGGTTTTTGGAGTTAATTTATAAAAATATTTCATTTACTTAATTGTCATTAACAATACTAAATCAAAATATTGTATTTAGGATGAAATTGTCAAAAATGAAAAATCGGATAGTGCAAGTCGTGATGAATTATTTGTCAAATTGTATCATCAGCATTTTCAACATTACAATCAAAATCCAATTAAATACTCGCTGAGCGATCCTGTTATAATTAACACAGAAGAAGTCAAACTAAATATCCCAGATAGTTTGATATCTCAAGAAAAGTCTGAAACTGATCAAAATTCTGATAATATAATGTCCATACCTTTACAAACTCGAGCTTATGTATGTATACTCGAAGATGATAATACCAATCTTTATCTTACCAGTGACAACTACATGGCATATTGTGCTGTTGAGGATAGATGTATGGTACACATATCTGTAAATCCATGTAGCCGCGATGGAATAGGGAATGATGTCAGGCATTGTTTCAATATAAGCTTAAGTGGATCAATAAATGAATATTGGCTGCATGCAGATTTAATTCCATTCAACGTTCCATCTGATGCTGAATCAGGTGTGTTCAGTGATGACGAGATTGACTCTTTGGAATCAGATTCTGGCCACGAAGAAGACTTAAACAATGACAATGAAAATGATGATGATCTAATAGAAAGTGAATGGGAACTAGTTGACAATTTTCATGACGATGTCAATAGCTGGCTAGATGAACCATATATACTTAAAAAATATAATATTGAAAATGATGTTAGTCACATCAATGAAGATCATTGTGTGACTAGTTCCTCAGAATCTGACACAGATGGAAGTGAGTTATCAGATTCCTATGTTGAAATGTTTAATGATAAACAAAATATTAATGAAAATAATAAGTCACTTGAAACTAATGATGATAAACACAAATACCAAAATGTAATCAACAAAGTGATGCCTATAGATGTTTCTGAAAATACTGAAAATTCAGATTTAATAGTAGAAACTGAATCATCTGAACAATTACGTATGGACATTGAAGTTAAAGAAGAAATTAATACATTGGAGGTGATTAATGAGAATAATCTAACTTCAAAAATAAATACAGAAAACAATTGTAATGTCTCCATAAAGTTAGAAGATAAAGAAAACCATGGAAATGAATCAGGTAATAACAAACATTTGGAATAAAGTGGTAATAATAATAAAAGTAAACTTTATGTCTACATTTTCTCAATTGATACAATTATGTTTCTGATCTTTTATATAATATACTTTAGCTTTATATTAATAGTAACTTTTTAATACATTTATTTATGTTTTATAGGTGTATTCACAAAAGAAAAAATTACTGTTGACGACCTTTCAATGATGGATACTATTATTAATCAAAAGGTATAATTAAATTAATATTAAATAATAATCTTAAATTACTTTTTACGTACAGTTGTTAAAAAAAATGTTGTAATACCCATCTTAAAAATTTAATTTTTTTATAAAAAAACTTGTATGTAGATAATTTATTGAATTATATTTGGTTTTAGTTTTGACTAATAATTTGACTGTTGTACATTATTCAGATATTAATTCAGAAATTAAAAATTCGCGCAAAAGAAAAGATTCGTGAGAAACTGCCTGATACAATAATGGTTCGCTATAGCGACAACATGGAAACCATTAAACATCCATTTTTAGGACTGTTTCAGCCACCAACTAACAGTATCCTATCTAAACCAAAGTAAGTTCACACATATTTAAATGTATGAATATTATAGTGCATTTCACATAGAATGCGACTCAATTAGAGGGTGTCAGGTGACAGTACTCAAATCAATGGATTGTAGATTTATAATAGAAAATCCTCCTGTAAATATTATAATAATTCTAAATTTTCCACTTTATTTACGCACTATTATTAGTAACTTTAATGAAAAACTGCTTCCTGGCATGCTATGAGTCGCATTTGATGTGAAAAGCACTTTGAATTATTATTATTTTTTTTTTTTTACAATAATAGTATTTATAAATTACTTTCAATCACAATTAAATAAAAATATATCTGTATGCTTTATATTTTTAATTTATATGAACATATTACCATATCCAAATTATTTATATAAATTTTTTTTTTTAAATATTAATATGTTATTCTTAATTTATTTGTTATTACTGTACTTATGTAATGTTTTGCCTTATGGTATTTAAGTTAAATATAATAAAATTATTTACAAAAACTTTAATTTTTAATTATTGTGTTTAGGTCTATTGAGCCACTATACACTTCTAACATGTCTAAACGTGTGACTTTTGCTGATGGAATCCGTCCTGGTGACAATTTGGCAGCATCTCCAACACACGACGATTTCGGTCGTCCATTATCACCTCCTCCTCTTAAAGCATTAATGCGGGAAACATTAAAATTCAAACGTAACATGTATCCATTTAAAAAATCAAAAGTACACACTAAATTGAAAATGGAAAAAAAGAAAGTGGCCAAAGTAACACCTTCAATTAAGGCAACCAATTCATCAACTATTGAATATTATATCAGCCGTCATCGTCTTGCTGACTTACCTATTGAAGAAACGCCCAATAGTTTCTCAAGATCTGATTTTTCATCAAATAATGATAATGATGGAACCGAAAAGATGAATACTCCACCTAGACCCACAAGAGAAGTCACTCCAGTGCCATTTGATACCGAGTGTTGGAATGATGATGATGTAATTAAAAACAACAGATAATAATTAAAGATTAAATGAGCTTTATATATGCGTGACTTAAAACAAATATATTAGAATATCATTTTATGCCTTTAGTTCACTGTTATATAAATATATATACATTTATAATACATATATATTATGTCTATAAATTATATATACACCATATACATACGTATTTAATAATTTTACGAATCTATTATATTATTTTATCTGGATCAAAATATGTATTTTAATATTATTTATTTTTATTACCTATCCCAATTTTATTATTTTGTGTAAAATTAATGTTTATTATATGAACAATGTTATGTATGGAGGGATGAAAAGACAAACTGCTGCCACATTTTGAGTACATAACCATTTTTTTTTTAAATTTACTTTTTTTCTTAAAATAATTAATTTTTTATTATAACATCACTTAAGGTATATTATTGTCATATATTGATTAAAAAGAAATCTGAAATAACTGTAACTACTACTGCTATAGGTAATGTAAAACAAACATCTGATTTTGGGTACAGGCATTATAAATATTTTTAAATATATACTACTTAACCACAAATGTTTTTTCTATGTAATATTCAGCACATTAAAAATGTTTTTTTTATTAAAAAAATTTTAATTTATGATTATTTAAATACCTGAACTGTTAAATTTATAAACTTTTTATCATAAACTAATTTTTAACTCTTACCTATTTTTTCAGTATAATATATAATTTTTACTGATTGTAAAATTGTCCAATTTACTAATACTCCAATTATATTATTTGATATTTATGGCAGAATATCAATCACTGTCATTTAAAATCTCTAAACCTTTCCTGGAATAAAATTTCTAGGTAGTTATAAATTCATTATTAACCATTTTTTATGTTATTATAAGTTATTTTAAATGACAAACTATAATTTAAAAAAAAAAATAATATTGTAATTGCATTTTTAAATTGAGTTTTTAACTATTATTATAATATTATGTAATGTGGTGTATTATATATTATGTGTATTGGCGTATTGTAACTATATCAAGTAATGTTTTAAAAAACAATAAATTAATAATAAAAATTTGATTAAAACTAAAAACAGATTTTAATGACCTAGAGTTTATTCACAGATGTAAAACTATGATAAATATATTAGACATAAAATAAAAATTAAACTATAAATACTCTGAATTTGATTGATGACCTTTTTTTAAAAATTCCAATTTTGAAAAATTGTATGAACGATCCGAATGGTTGTTGTTCGTTTTATAACGAACAACGCTGCTTACCTGAGGGTATTTTAGTCAAAGCGTGTAATAACAGAAGACCGCAGACGTGTGATAGGACGGATAATATACAGGGGTATAGCTACGATTAATGTACAACCGGTGTTGCTTAATGACAAACAAGTGGATACATTTTTAAAAATTTTAATTATATTTATCTTACAGTAATAGAAACACAATATACACATGTAGGCAAATAATAATACGTAGATAGGTACTAAATATATTTAAAGATCGTTGGTTCAATCGTACTGTACAAAATGGGAATAATATATATTATAATGAACATCGAACAATACACTTATGTACGTCTTACATAAATAATAACATTGTTATAAATATAGGTACGGACGAAGGATGTGCATTAGCATTCAAAGGCAACGAGGCCGTCACGAGGGGGTGGATAAGAATAATGTAGGTACGAACTACGAACATAGCAGCACTGTACGATATATTAATACATTATAGTTATAAGTAATAATAACCTTTAATAATGTTGGGCTTGGCTGGTACCTCTACACCGAATTATTCAGTTTAATTATTTGAGATTATTGTATACTATCGCAAAGAGGTATGTACCTATGTAAAATGATGGAGTGTTTGTAAAGTATATTACTGAGGTTGGGAAAATATGACGAAAGGCGTTTGCAAATTTACAATAGGTGTCTACCGTAGTATACTCTAATGCAAATACATAGGTATACATTCATAGCCGTACCCAGAATGGCTTCAGGGCTGAACTCCCCCCCCCAACAAAAATGAGGAAAGTAAGAAAATTAGTAAAATCCTGAGCGTGCCTGTATACAATATAATAGATATTTAGATATTCGGAGTTCGGATTGTATGATAAGTCGACGATAGATGTCCTACGAGTTGATTCCGGGATTAACACACAGACTGTTATCATAATATAAATAGGTATATTATACGGAAGACCGAAGAAACGTGTAATACGATCAAAAATACGAAAAACTAGTGACTACTGTTACAGAAATTGGTCTACACTTTATTGTATATAGTACCTACATTTCGTTCAAAACTAATGACCGACGAAGTCCGCGTCGACGCAGTGACGTACCTATGTAATGAGTATATATACGGAGAACGTTTACCGAAAATCGGAATTATCGTAAACACTAAACAGTATATAATTTTAAACTCGAAATTTGAATTGAAGGTATTCATAAAATTAATATTATGTACCTACAACGAATCCGTTTTATATAGATATCGGTTTATGATTATGACATCAATGTAAATTGTAAGTACACAATTCAATAGGATAGGTATGTCAGAAAATATTTTTTTCTGAACAAGTTATATTGTGATGGATAGGCATCGATGTTCCTCAATTACGTATTTACATTGCGCGGTAGATAATTCTAGTATGGAACTTATCCTTACGTTTGTTTTAATCACAAGAAAATAAGGATTAATTAAAATTCAAAAAACAGAGTAACCTAACCTTGGTATTTATTATAACTTTAAAAAAACCAGCGCCGAGGTGAGAAATACATTATTTCCACCATTTCACCCCGGATAAAAATACACTGCGTCGAAGGAAACCGATCGTGTACATAAACAAACATTTTTCCTAGTATTTAGGAAAATTGGAGGAAGAAAATCGATAAGAGTGTTTTAAATAACCAGAATGAATAACTAATAAAAAAAATAATAACTAATGATACTCATACTTATGATTAATTTTTATTATTTTACAGTTTATAATTTAGTGTTACCTAATAAATGATAATTATGTTCACAATTATTACGATTTTTTAAGGGTCACGAAAAGTTTAATTTAAAATGTTAGGGTCACGCTCATAAAAGGTTGGGAAATCACTGCATACATTCTAGAAGTATCTATACGAAATCTTAATATTTTTTTAGCGTTCGTTCGTACCTATTATGGATAATAGGTGTGTCCATAAGTTCCGTATCATAATTATAAATAATAATAATAATAACAACAACAACAATAATAATAATAATAATAATTAATAGTAATAGGTTGTATCTTATATCATACACGCCGCTTATATGTTATATTGTACATTACGACTAGGTTAAATGAGGACTATGCTTTCAGGTTTTCAATTACTGCTTATATGCATAATATAAATGGGTAGGTATTTTTTTGTTATCAAGACATCTGTACATTTTTAACAACTTTCAAGAAAAACAAAAATCTGGTTTGCTCTTAATTAATTTTCATTTTAGGACCCATCATTTAAATTTCGGTTGAATTTTAATTGATTTTTTCTAATGCTTTAGCATTACTTACTATATAAATTTAATACTTTAAGACTTAATAGTCTATAGTCTATCCATATTAAATATATTATACAATATACAACCATACAGGGTGATTTACCAATTATGCTCACCCTCATTTTTCATTTAATAATGAATATCATTTTAAAAATATTTGTTTATTCTAAAATATAAAATATACTTAATGACCATATTTCTAAATTTTTAAGGTTTTTGTACTACTTAACGACAATAACGAGTGTCCTATGGGAATAAAAACTCTTGTCTTTCAAATGAGAACCCCATTTTTTACTGTAAATTATTTTTTGAAAATGTTGGTGTGCCTAATTTCTAAGGAGTAGTTTTTCAGCTATTTAAATATTTATATTAAGGATAATAGTCCTCAGAAATGGTTTTGTAAAAATATAAAATAAATGTAATAGGTATTGAATCTAGTGTTTATTATACCTGAATCATTTTTATTTTTTACAATATTATAAATGTTGATAGATGGATTGATATCAATTTGGTATACCTTTACTAAAACCATATTACCATCACATTGGTAGTATAGTTCACAAATCTTCCAAACCCATTATAATAATGGTTCTATTATTCTTAGTACACAAAGTTAAATAATACAATAAATACCAATCAAAAAAAAAAAAAAAAATACTATTTAAATTTACATTTTGATACGTAATCATTTTTAAAATATTACCTACTAAATAATTTACAGTAGAAAAGGGAATTCTCATTTAAGAGACAGTAGTTTGTATCTCTATGGGATATTCATTTTTCGTAGTACAAAAATCTTGTCATTTAAAATATGGCCTTTAAGTAGGTATATTGAAAAATTCCCGACACCAGATTTTGAATAACTGCGTTATTGAAGAATATGAAAGGGTGAGCAATAACCATGTTCAGCGAATCACCCTGTGATAAAAAACCTTTTAATTTTTTTTAAACCTTAAGTGACAAAGGACCCTTTTTTAATAGATTCTAATGTTTTAACATATACAATATCAAAATAATATAGTACTTGTAATATTTGTACCAACGATTCAGTTTATATTTCATTTATTAAATCCAATAGAATAAATAGGTAGTAAATATTAAAAAAAAAAAACTCAAACTAAAAATGAAAACTTGATTATTTCTCTTGAAAAGTTAAAAATGGAAAAAGGTACCTTTTAATAAATACCTACCCATTAAACATTTTTAATATAAACATTTAGTATGCACGTTGTATAGATATGGCCGAGTATCTTACATAGGTATTCAGTCAAAATATCCAAACTTAAATAATTTATTCATAAAGATTTTACGTCGATATTAGCTAATAAAGTTAGTAATAACGGAATAATATAATCTAAGCTCATTAAATTCAGATAATCGTATATACAGTGTGTTATATGACGTGTAGTCGATATTAGCGGAACATTCGATTTTCAAACTAAGACGTAAGACGTAGTATTATCAATTTAATATAATTCAATCGATTTGTTTAGTATTGATTCAGGTTAATATTACCAATACATAAATATTTGAAAATTATAATTGCGAAAATGCGACACTAGAACAAGCAGCTGACAAAATAATATAAGAGCACAATGTATAGGTACGCGAATTGGGTATTATCTGACCTGTCACCGTGGATCAAATCACACTCATAATTATTAACAGTTCAGTGTTACGAACGATAAATCTCCGAATTTGGATTATTCTTATTTACTTTTTCAAAACTTCTTTTACCGGCATACCTTTTTCCTGGATACACATTATTTCGTCTGTGGATATTTTGACCTATTAGAATACTTTTATGACACTACATGAATATTTCTAAATAATGTTATACCTGTCAAAGGAAATAGATTTACCATAATGTACTATATAATAATATTTTACTCTATACTCAAACACGTGACTCATTAGATGATCCTTTTTTCAACAAAATGGTGTGCAGTTGTTAAAATCGCCCTCGGTCTACCTTCCCGGCCCTTGAACGGCGAGTTTTGCACTCGACAGGACGCGCTAAGACATACACATTCTGTGGATTTATTATCATAATATATACATCACGCACAATTTTTCTTATACATAATAATATACTTAATGTGATTTTAGAGGTATATAATATAAATACACATAATATAATTATCGACAAATCAATATATATAGAGAACAGATGGTACTTAAGCAAACCTTTCGATCGTACCCCATCGAACGTTCGTTTTCCGTTTAAAACAATATTCGTATAATAGTAATAATAGTAATAATAATAATAATAATACGGACTCTGTTCCGCTACAATAGAACGCTGCACTCGACCGCCGCCGCGCTGCGTCTACCCGCACCGGTCATCACTCATCACCATCACCTCGGGAACGAGTCGACGGCCGTCGCCGCGAAGCTGCGGGCCTGGAGGTTCATGGACGCCGACCTGGGCGGGCTGCGGCGCGCCGGCGGTTTCTCGGCGATGGGCGACACCGACTTGCAGTACCTGAGCGACGTGGCGGCGGTGACCGGCCTGTGGTTCTTACTACGCGAGTCCACCCGGGCGACCACCACCGCCGTCGCGGCCGTCCCGTTGTCGCGTTGGCGTTGCTGCAGCGCGCCGCCGAAAGCCGACGCCGACAACAGACGGCTGCCGCCCGCCGCGACGGCCCTGGCCACCGGGCTCGGTCCGCCGTCGTCGACGCCGTCGCGGCACGTCTGTTGCTGTTGTCGCTGCTGTCGCTGTTGCTGGTGCTGTTGTTGTTGTTGCTGCTGTGATTGTTGTTGTTGTTGTTGTTGTTGCTGGTGCCGGTTGGACACGCGAAAACTGCTAAAGTTCACCAACCGGCCGGGTTGCGTGCGGTGGTACTGCGACTTGGTGCGCGTCAGGTTGTTGTTGCCTGCAACATCTGCAACACGCGCTCGCATCAGTCAAAACATCATCGTACACGACGGGACGTCGAGTTTAGGCGTTACGGGTGTCGTGGGTGGTGTATTTGTTATGTTATTATGCGTTTATTATATTTTATATACGTATTTATGTTATCACATTATGGCGGGCGGGTCGCAACAACGACATATTAGGTTAGATGTAAACCGGTGGCGCGCTGTAATATCTTATGTCGCGGGTAAGCGTTAAAATAAAACAATTAACTAGAGTTAATCTGTAAAAAAAAAAAAATGATATTTTATTGATACAATACCTACAGCGGAACTTCGATTATCACCGGACTAAAGCTCAGACAAATATGATCAAAAATATAGACGGCTAATCGGACGTTTGAACAATTTTGAAATTTTATGTTTTTTTTTTTTTTATGTAAACGAAAGTCGAAACGAAAAAATTGATTTTTAATTTTCGCACATTGTTGTATATGTGTATGTATTATTTTATTATAAAACTCTATAGTGTATAATAATTTGAAAATATTGACGTGATTGACGATCGTTTAAAATAAATCAAATTTTTTTCAACGATGATACATAATAAACCACTTGACTCGGCCATCAAAATCAAACTGATATGCGACTGACGGACCGAATGAATTTATCACACATTATCGAATTCTATTTTTACCATTACGGCAATTTTCAACAACGATAAATGTTTATTATTATAATGATAAATATTTTTCATTTATTAAATAATATTTATTTTTGAGTATCTATGACGGTTGAACGAAGTTCCAATGTATTCAAAACGTATTTATTAAATTTAATAAAAGTGTATTGACGATGTTAATTTTCCGATATGCTGCAGCGGCGCAATATTGGAATTACGTTTTTAAAATTATCGACGAGCCCTGATCGACACGGCAACATTCTTGTAATACCTAGTGCTCTCATCTTAAAGAAATAAAATATAAATAAATAAATATTGTCTGTACAAAAAAAAAAAAAATAATCTCACTTCTTTCGAAAAATAAAAATAATCTCACTTCTTTCGAAAAATACTGATAAACTGATATAAATTGAATAGACGTACAAGAATTAACGAATAGTAGTCATTTTAATGACGTATAAGTCACACTGTCGTTTAAAATAATGACTGTTAAGCTTTTTATTTCATCCTTTTGCCGGGCCATGCCGTTTACCTAGCTTGCCCTGACCGCACGCCACCGCTGTAAACATATTAATTAATATCTTAACGAATCGCCGTAGAGTGCTATAATGTGGTAACCGTTAAACACGATTTAGGTATAGTGACCAACGATTGGTCCATTAAATTGCAGAGAACCATTAAATCAATCGATTTTTTTTCATGTGATCCGGTATAATATTTTATACTCGTATATTTTAATTATACGTTGTACACTCGCATGAAAGTCTTTTTTCAGGAACTGAAATTTCGACGGTTTTTTTTTGTTCGGTTCCTGTCTCCGTATGTACGGTTCATAGAAAATACATAAATGGCGGTTTCAGTACTTAAAAATTAAAAGCACATATTTCTATAAATATAGTTATTAGGTTTTAATTAATTTCAATTTTAATGAGTGATTAAAAAAATAAATAGCAAATCAAAACGATCAAAACTATTGACGTCGCGGAAAAATACCTATTTAGGATTCTCAAAATATCGGATTTGGACGTTTTGGTTTTTAAAATATTTAAAATAGGGTTTTAATTTTAAAATTTTTAAAATTATAGTTCTTTTCTGTACAGTTCACACGCGCCGAGAGTATGGACGACAATCGTACTTTCCTTAGGTTAGGCTTTCTCTCTCAAATTACGAGTGGCGGACATTTACTTCGTATCATATAAAATACAAGATTACAATTGCATTTATGAAGCGACGACTGGTTTTCAAATCTCAGTATTCATATTTACGTGACGGTATTGTCGCGTATTCATAACAATTTTTATAAATAGTTGATAGTTGCACATTTGTGACATTAAAGGTACGGTTTCCCTGCAGTGTCCAGCGTCAACTACTGGTCTGGACATAGTAAGCGTCATGACACGCCGCACTGTTCCACTCTTTGACGCTGCAGGGAAACCGTACCTTAAAGCTTTTTATTCTGAGCTAATTCAAAATCACCACAACTAAAGACGTGTTAGACATATTAAAATGCAGGTTAGCAGCTAGGCCCAACTATTACGAGCTTCGTGCACTTAAAAAAAAAATTATTAATTTGATAAAATTGAGTATATCTGTATATAAATACACAGTGGCATATTTACCCCCACCTCCCCCGTAAATACTGTTTTTATGTTTTAAATGTTTGGTTAAATAATAAACAATTGATTGACAATTTTATGTATAAGTAGGTATATGTTTCGTTCATGAAAACACGCGGAAAAACGTATCTGAGATTACATCATATTGATATAGAAATTAAATAGTCAATTTTGTTGACCAAAATTGAGCTACTGAATAAGTGTAGTTCCTTAAATATAAATTATCTTTCATATTAGTCATAAGGAATAAGAAAAAACAAATATTTAAATCTCATAATATTTATGATAATTCATTCACATTGATTATTACTATATTATATTAAAAGTTGAAAAAAAATCAGATATAATGATAATATCATTGATACTCATATTTGGAAAATATCACATTAGAAACAAAACCGTAGAACAGAACCAACCGTTCATTAAAAATCACGAACTAATATTATATATGTATATGTTAGGATGTCCATAGTTAAATTATGATAATAATGATTACTTAAAAATAAAATAAAGCAAAATCATAAAAGGTGAGACATAATAATGTCTCATAGGCCATAACGCAACGGTAGGTAATCACTACAGTTTTCCGATTCTCCCTGCACGCCTGTTTGAATGAGACAAATTCAACATCGACTTGGTGTGTCTGCAACTAGTATAGATACTATATATACTATATATACTATACTATATATTCCAATAATAATAATAATTAAAAAAAGAGAAGCTATTTATAATATAAATATAAAAACGAAACGATTATAGTACATAATATATGTTAACATATTATTATTACATTCAAGTTTGGTAAAATACATTTTATTTAAATATAATAAAACCAAATCATTTATCTGCGTTCTAATTGGGTATGTGTTGTCTCATTGTTGTTTCGAGTTATGGTACTTCGCTACTGTTATGGTTTTTCCTTTATAATAATGTATATTGTTCTCAACTACAATAGAAAACGCGCGATCTAAATTTATAGGACATGCTCCAACAGAGTTTTATGCCAAAGTGATAAAATATATAATAAATAAAAAACAAATTAACACACGAAAAAAATAATATAAGTTCCGGGAGGTGATGGTATATATCACTTTCCGTAATTGCGCCACTGGGCTATATTGAAATCGAAATAAATACTCATTCATTGTGCGCGGACGTGAAATAGTTGCTCGGCAATATTGGAATTCGCCAAAAACGTATACAGCAGTCAACTGCAAAGAAAACGACTGCGGTCGAAATACCGATTGGAAAAAAACGTTTTAGTCGTGTATAGTTCAACCTTCGACAAAAATTTGACGTGCTTCGTACAGAATAACTGAACGTCATTCCTTAAATGTTTTTATCCAATTGCGGTTCAACATATAATCAAACTTGTTGGGCTCTCCGTATACCTTTATTTGCATATATATATATACATAATATAGTTATATATTTTTTTCTATAGGTTTTTCTCTTCGTATTAAAGCTGCGAGTCATAAAAAAAACCTCGTTTTTCTAAACGGTATATAGGTAGGAACATCACATATTAACATGCATGTAAATGTCACACCATGTAATATAATGTGAAAACATAAAACGCACGTTTTCACTTTGAAATTTGTTCCGCTTTAACGGAGGATGGTAGACTCGTATACAAAAATTCATCATAATCTTTCAAAAATATTAGACATGTAAACTTCTATAAAAATATTTTAATGCATAACTGTTGTATTTGAGTGCACATTTACATTTTATATAATAAGTATCTGTATATACATGTACTACATTTCAAAGTTTAAGTTAAATATAATATATTATTTAGTTACTTAAAAGTTGAAGTTTGAAAAAAAAATAACAAGGATTAAATAAAATATGTAAAATATATATATATGTATAGTAACAAAAAGAGATTTTTCATGCTTTTTTTTCTGGATGATGAGCATGGAAACTGAACACGCTGCATAAGATAACGAATGTATATATATATATATATATATATATATATATATATAACACACTATAAATAATTATATATAAGTTCAGAAAACGTGAAAAACCGAGAAAGTTCTAACGTTTCATTTTGTGATACGATGGTGAGTAGATTATTAGCATGATATAACATAGTTTATTTATTATAATACTTTTACATAATGTAGTATTTTATTCCGCAACCGAGACGTGCTTGTGAACAAGGAACTGTATTTTCTGCATGTGATGACTATATATTATTATATTAGGTCCAAAACGGATCCCCGCGTCGACAACGGTTTTGGATATCTCACACGACCATCCCGTAACGGACCGTGCTGCTGCAGTGTGTAAATATCGATTTTATATTCTCCACACGCGTGTCATCATCATACATATTATATATATCTGCGCCCACTGTCTGATCATTCCTGTAATAATATGTGAATTTTGTTGAAAATAGGGGTGGTCGACGACGTCCTGCAGAAAATCGGGTGTCATCTGATCGAAAACAGAATAAATAAATTCAACATACAGCGAGATTGAACAAAATTAAATTTGTCTTACGGGTGTAATTCGCTGTAAGTACAATATGCGCGTATAATTGAGAATTAAAAGGAACTAATTTGGAAAATTTTCATTTAAGATAAATGATAAACAAATGGTGAATATTTATTGTGCAAGATGTCATAAAACCAAACGTTGATATTTTAACGATGTATTATAATTTATAATTGTCTTGACATTTTACAAAAATAGATATCGTGAAACAAGTGAATGAAATTGTTCAAAAGTATTTATGTCTCGTATTATGATAGACATTTTAATATCAATCATACTATGTCGACGGAGATTCAAATAACATATTTTGCCATTTTTTTTTTTTAGAAATTTACAATAATTTCATACTGTCTATTTACCGATTTACAGCTGTGTGATAGTTTTGACTTGAACTTTTGATCTACGATAGGTACTTTATTATGATAAATCATTATTATAGTGATGCGTTGATAATACGAATATTTTCACTTTATTCGATAATCTTTATTTCGATCTCGAATAGGATGACCCGATTTTCTTATTAATCACGGCCACTGTTGTTTCCAACAAACTAATGCTATTAAGGTTGCGACATTTAAACACAGTCGAACTGACTGTTCATGGCTACATGCAGCTAACGTCACACTGATGACTATATAATAATACAAATAACACATAGATAGGTATATATTATAAACTATAGCGGAACAGACAAATTACAATAACAAACGAAAAGCTCCTGAAATGTTATTCTAACGACTAGACCGAGAATAGATTTTGCTGGATTCCTGTGAACATTATAACATTTAACACACTTACATTAAATGCGCCAGATAAGTTTGTAAAACGTTTTAGTGTAAATCTCAAACACAACTGTTTTTGTGTTGATTTAAGTATTTTTTTACGACAGAGTAAACATATATGTTATATATGTACGTGTTGGAATATTTGTATAATAACGATATACAGGTATTGTGTGTCTAAAGAATTACAGTAGTGTTGTTGTTTATGCATCCGTGAAGCAAGGATGATTGTCTTGTGATATTTTTTTCTAATAAATTACTAGTTGGATATTAAAAGATCTAACACATTTTTAAAACGATAGATAAACATGAAAAAACTTTTGTAATTAATTTTTGAAAAGTTTATTTCTTTTTAAAAGGTAAAACTGTCGTTGCCCGTCGGTGGTTGTAATGTAATAGTTTTAAATTTAATTTTTAGACTTATAAAACAAGCTTTGTTTACCAACACCTTTATATGACCATACATTTATATTACAGGCCAAATCAAAACAAACGAAACCATAAATGAACAATAAATATAGTTATTAAAAACACAAAACACAAAACAAAAATTTAATTTTCAATGGTACTAATAAGTTAGGTTAAGTTAGGTAAATTATTATCGAGGTTTAGCGCCTTGTTACATTAACTTAAATATATTTGTTTATTTTGTATATATACAATAATTTAATGATTTGTATAGTCAATAAATAATGGTTTTGAAAAAAAGTGTTCAGTAAATGAACATAAAGATTCTCTAAAAACATTTTTTTTTTTTTTTTAAAACAATAGTTTCAATAAAGTTAATTAATTAATTTTTATTTATTGATATACAAACACAAATTAATTATATATTGTTATCAACATTTTTGTTTCTCGACATTGATTCTTATAAATAATATATATTTTTAGAGTGTAATAAAGATATTCGTATATGGTGGCGTGGTGTGGACTCTAGAGATAAAAACTTTATGTAAATTATTTTAGACAATAAGTACTTTGAAAACTAGAGACTATCTATTTAAATACTAAATATACACTGTGGAATATAATATAATAGTTGAAATTAAAAATTGATTATAATAAGGTAATATTTTAGTAAAATTCTAGTTTCTAGAGATTTAACACATAATTTTTTTCTTCAATTAAGATGTTTCAGTTTTTTTCACCAAATCAAAAATTTAATTATGCACTTAATTTCTCAACTAATTTATTCTTTCAATTAGTTTAGACATTATTATATTTATTTATTTATTCAATTAAATAATGTACTTTTCTTTTAATGATCAATCAACATTAATGTATAACATTTTTTTATTGTACCTAATAGTTTACGAGTATAATAAACTTAAAATGTTGTAACAAATTCAAAAAAATAAATAATAAATAAAATACCTATTATCCAAAACTTTACAGCATCAAAATCATACACGATAAAGTACTAACATATTAGAAACAGTTTACATGAGTAAAACGTAATGGCATTAAACAGTTAAAGAAATAACTTTTTATATTAAAAGTTTTAGCAAAAATCAAAAAAAAAATATCATTAAAGTCCAGCTCTTTAGTTCTAAAAATACTTAGTGAAGTAGATATAAACAGTTGAACAAATAAATAATTTCTATTAAATTATTCCCGTAACACACTCCTGCGAGTATAAATTAAAAATAAAATGTTTAATCAATAGGTATGTATAAACTATGTATACTGAATACTGTATAGCCCGGAAAGCCGTAACGAAAATCCATCTATTATTTGTTGAAAAATAAAAATTCAGTTATTAGTAAAAGTAAATCGTTGGATAATGAATTATTATTTATGATGGCATAAAAATATGTCAAACACGTACCTATATCTTTATATTTTTTGTACAGTTTTTTATTTATGGAAAAACATCGGCTGTCAGAAAAAATGTATGTATTTGACTCTTTTAACAGTAAAAACTCACTACATTGGAAAGTATTAGCAGTTAAAAAAATATTTTTTATACAATTTGTTGTCATCATAAAACAAAAATATTGAAACAATGTTTTCTATTTTTATCGTTAGTTATTCGTAGAACTGTTTTGAATCATAAAATGTATTTTAATTTTATGTTCCAAAATAGAATGTTTTTCTGCGAATTTATATATCTAAAAATCCGATTTCGGACGAGTAATTAATTAGTTCTAATTTATAAGTGTTTAAAGTTTAGAGTGGAGTCGAGCGGTGCAGAAGTACCTTGCACATTGTTGGTCTACTACAATTTTACTTTGTGTCGTCGATCATCAAAACTTTAAACATTCTTAAGAAAAAAAAACAATTTAAAAAACGTTAATAGTTTTCGAGATAATCAGTGTTTACTGCTAAAAGAATTACCTAGTAAATATAAATTGTTTCCGTAGAAATTATTTTGCATTACATGAACATTGTGATTTTTACATATTTTTTTCACTAAATAAATCACGGCTTACGGGTTTACATACATCAGCTGCGCTTAGTGCTTACTGCTTATTACATTTGAATGTTGATTTATAAAAAGATACTGGTTTATTTGATTTTGGTAGATAGGCGCACGGTATTCTATAAATACCTAGTATTATATTATTATTGTAATTAATCTCGTTTTTTCGGTATTCACAGCTAAATCGGTTTATCGCGTTATCACGACGTTCATATTATTACAGTTATTTTGTTATATGTATATATATATATATATAATATTATTGCGACGATTATGACGTTAGGATTAAGTCGTTATAACTACAGTATACCACGCAAACACGGTAATACTGTACGCTCGATAGATATCCGTTCAACGATTGCGTGGGATTAATGTTAGATATTAGATTATTGCATGAATAATAATATTTGAATAATATTATATTGCGGTTTTCAACAGAAACCGAAATCAAAAGTTTTTAAATTGTGGTGAATATTTTATCCCGCAAGACAGTATATTACAAGACACAAAATATTATGACCCTCGTATTCGATCGATTTAAGACTCTTCAAACTAATCTTACCAATAGTTAGCCCGGTAGTCACAAGAGGTGTTTTTACGATAACTTGTTCTAAAGGTTAACCTTGTTAACCATGTTTCTCGCAATATCCTAGCTGCACATAAATATCCAAGTTGTCATTAGTAGAAAATCAGTCGACGAAAAAAATTTTAATTATTTTTTTTCTTTGTAAAATTGGGTGAAATAAAATAACAAATTATCTTTCTATCTTTTCGTGCTCCTTATATTATAATATCTTGCCCTCCACGGAAAATTTTGGACTAATACTGTCAAAGATTCGGTTCGACGTATAAAAAGATTTAAGATCCCTGGGGTTGTGGATGAGGAATATCGGGTGTTGTATACGACAACAAATTCACCCTGTATACTAGACATAAATCCTTTTCGGGCATCTTGTTGACCCGGAGATTCGTGTTACACATAATACGTTTGCCCGAACATCGTGTCATTATAATAATCATTATTATATCTACACGTACGCTGTACGCTATATATTATTATATTCACAACGACGGGTACAAAGTATCATATTACTGTAATAACCGAATCGCGAGCAGATTCAACAAATCACATATTATATCGTTGTCTACCTAGGTATCTATTTATTTATATAAGTGTATAAAAATGAATGTTTCTTTGTCCGCTATAGACTAAAAAAACTATACTGGACCGTTTTCAATAAAAGTTTATATCAATAGATTCCTCGGTACCTATGAGGGTTGTCGCAGTTTATTTTTTCAACTCGTATATACCGCTATCGCTATGCTATTGCTATAGATCACACATGTATTATTTAGATTTGGCTCCCGAAAATCAAATATTTATTTGCTTGTTTAAATAGTTGCCATTGATTATAGATTATATTGATATTATAGAAATATATGGCATAATCAATTTTTTTTTAAAATAAATTTAAAAAAAAAAACAAATCTTAAAATCAAATACTTATGGTCGTATCTTGAAGATACATATAGCAACAACATTAAAAAAAATATATCGCCTTGTGCTCACGCCCCCGTCTTCCCGTAAATACATCACTGCACATATACACATATTATGTAAAAAAAAAAAAGTCTATAACGAAGACGATGCCAATATATTATATAATGTTGGTGGTTACTGGTCGGTGGTATATTCTTGTTGCGTGCGCGTATATATGTGCACAATGTTCATATATTATTATAGCCGCCGTTCTAAACGGTTGTATATAGAGTATAGGCAATACCGAATTAGCGTAATGTTATGGTATATTAATGCAAATGTTACGTTATTAGTTAACGGAGCAAGATTGATGAGATCCAATTTGGTGGCGAAACCGTAAATAATTACGATGTATTACCGCCGATACAGTAATACGAACAACAGTAATAATAATTATTATATGACCGCGTTCCCCGCGATATATCTCGCGCGTGTGTTTACTGTTTATATACTTATAATACATAACGACGGTACAATTACACGGATTGGTATATGTTATATGATGTGTATATGTATAAACTATAAACATATATCAACGCGACGTGGTATATTATACGAGTCACTGCACGCGACGATGTCTTACTCGGGATTTCGTCTCGGACCGACTGAATAGTTCAAACACCGCAATGTGTTTAATTCGTGGTTCGCACATTCTGTGCCGACGATGGTACAATAATGATAACACACAACACCTAAACCGGCTAAACCATTTAATATATATATATATGCGCATTCAAGCTCGCGGTTAATGCTTGTTAATAAATCGCAGCGAAATAAGTCGAAAAAATTTCGGCACATATAAGCATAATATGTATAACACTAGGCGTACACCATTCTCTCGTCACCACAATAATAATAATAATAACAAAGCCGTACGCCCGTACTCATTAGATATGTATTTTATTATTAGTGTTGTTAGTAGAAGCGCACTCACGATGAAAATGTCTTTTTTTTACTGTGTTTTGCCGGCGTCTAGCTTGCACCATCCCGTAGACGACGGTCGCCAAACTGCTGATCTGACTCGACTGTCGGCTCAGGTTGTTCGCCACGGCTCCCTTTTTGCCCACTACGAAGTACGTTTTCATTTCGCCTTTGCCCTTGACCGCGATCGAGCCCCGGAACTCCGTCTCGTAACCCCTGTCCATCAGGATCTACACCAATGACGATAATAATATGTATTAATAATAAAAAATATAATATTAATAATAAACGCGGACAACAAAGTTTGATAATGCGTCAATATATATAGGCGCATTATATGTATCGAAAATTGATTATGGTTCTTTAATATTTAGATACAAATTTATAAACGATAAAATAAATAAAATTATACTTATAGATTTTATACGTATAAACTGAAGTCATGACATTTAATTATAATACCTATTGTACGCATAAACGAAAAAGTATTATTCACGCTGCTTCACTGTTTGGTTGTGCCTATACTACCAAAAGTGAAATTATTGTTTCTCGACGCGTTGATCAAATGTCAGGCATTCCGCCTTGATCTGACATATTGTATTACGCGAAATGTAATTTTCCGGAAGTGCACTATAGTGTATGTACCTCTAAAGATTACTACTGTATTATACATATATGTAGTTAACATACATTCAAAACATTAATAATTTAATAATCATGTTTTAACGCTGTTGCGTGCACGTGACAACATTTGAACACAACCCGTGCGCGGGACAATTTCATATTACACGAAGTAACAAACGACATAAATCTTAATAAACGATTCTGTAAAATATAACCGTTCGATAATGGCTGCGTGTATACCAACGAGTTGCGCGTTTCACCCCCTCCGCGTATATATTGTAATGCTGCTGCGTTGACGACGACGAAGACGTAGCCGTTTATTATCGAAAGAAAAACAGCGTTCAAAGTTTAAAGTGTCCGACAGAAGAATATGTTTACATAAATTTGAAATTTATGTATAGTATTATACGAGTATGTACTATACGTCGAGCGTTCTGCAGAATAATAACACAGGTAAGTATACCTATACAACACGCCTTGCGTGTCTACAATATAATGTAAAAACGCGCGCATCATCCGTAGCCCAATAAAGTGAATTATTTTGTTTATTCCGACGGACCTGGTTGGTCATCTAAAAGGATAATATGCTTATAGTCTACCTCTGTACATTACACTATTTTATTTTTCAAATTGATCCGTAGTATCCAATTTTTATTTAAAAACAAAATAACATGAATAATGCATGAAACGCACGCTTATATATTATGTAATATACCTATACCCTTCTGTAATATGTTGTATTATTCTCCGATACAAGCTTAAAACTTTTCATCGTACTCTTGTGCATTTTTATTTTGTTTAAATACATTTAAAAACAATCGTCACAAACAGGTAATAAGATTCATGAAACTTTCACTCGAATAATCAATTAAAAGGAAAAAACAGTGGGATACACGGTTATGCCGGTTACAGTTGCAAGAACGGGTATTGTTGATCTCGTAAAACGATTCTAAGCAATCTAAGTAGGTATATCTCGCGGCTTACCCAAACAAAAAAAAGGTCAAGATTTTTTTTTTTAACACGGGAACTGGAATATATTATTTTTGCTGTTTTTTCCATAAACTATATTGATAAATTTGTAAAAAGGTTTTCTCAAAGTTAAACTTGTATGTAGGTAGGTAGGTACATAATTTCCTTTAAACTTTTAGGAAACTTATCCTCGTTGAGCATAAAATACTAAGACAATTGAATTCGGCTAAGTAATGCATTGCTGATAAAATAAGGGTTTAGACTGTTTTAGTTTATATGGAACTATGTGCATGAAGTATGATTTACTCATGTATAAACAATAAACGTTTCAAAGCATTTATACCTATGCAGAAGGGTTTTGTTATATTTTATTATAATAGTTGTTGTAGACACTGTAACCAATAATATAATAATTATTGATCACATAGTTTTAGTTATAAGACATTGATAACAATTTTGTATAGGTACTTACGTTATTTATAGTCATCTACTAAAATATTAATAACTTATGTTGTTAATGAATTTAGTTAATTAGTTAAATAAAGGAAATTACAAATAATGTTTCAAAGCATCTTTACGACTACACTTATATAGCGAGGATTTATTATACTTTATTCTAAGGCACAATCATTTGACAAAATTACTCTATAAGTATGTCACGTTACGTAGATTTATGAATTGATATTACATGATATTGATATGTATAACATGTGTAGTATAACAATGATGTTTTTTAGTATACCTATGTAATATAAATTGCTATCGTTGTCCTGCCAAAAAATGTTTACAGTGAATACAATTTTTATTGTACCTATAATTTGTTATTTGTTGTATGTGAGAAAAATATAATTAAAACAATTTAACAATGCAATAAATTAATGTTTTTTTAGACGCATTTTGTATAATTTATTACCCGTATAATTCTTTTATTTTAATTATACGTCATGTAAATTGCACATAATATTAGATTATTAAACGTCGCGATACGATTATTATTTTTCAGTTTTTTAAAAGAGACAAAAAAACATAAACTTTGGTCATTATAGCCGATGACACGCCGACGACAAAAACATAATAATATTAAATAAATGCGAACAACGAAAAGCGACGCCAATACGGAATGATGTAAATATAAACAAATTATAATTTCAAAACGCCAGTGACGTTAAAATTAATTCAATTACACGATTCTTACTTTGGCCGTGCTCTCGGGCACTTGTATCCGGCCCATAGTGCCCGTGGAATCCATCCTGGAAGCCTCGTTCACGGTGTTTCCCCATATGTCGTACACAGGTTTCCGCGCTCCGATGACTCCGCCCACTAGGGCACCGCAGCTTATTCCTGTCGGACACGAATCGATCGAAATAAAATAACGTTCATCAAAGGATGTAATTTATATACCAAAATAAATATACGGGTTTGATGTCTACAAAATGTTTTGTTTGTATTCGTAAAACTTCGATATGTATATAATATGATCATCACGCCGTTTGCATTAATTTCGTCATACTTTGGTAGTCCGGTGTATATTCCATAGGGCGACCCTCACCGTTTGTTTATCCTAATATCCCCCGGACCCGGTATATATACATAATGTGTATATAATGATATGTACATTCGTCTAACCGCCTGCCTCCCGACTATGCGTTTTAAATATTGCTCGCGTATTTGTATACAACTAATGTTTACACCGCAATTTGATCTAGAAAATTGGCAGTTTCAGATTTTTAAGAGACATTACGTTTATTTTGTAGGTCGTAGGTGAATCAAAAGTTAGAACGAATTACAATTATATGTATGATTATAGTAATTATAGAACAATAATAATTGTGTCCTTATACGGTTTATACGGTATTAATTTTCCAAAAATAATAGTATACTTCAAAAGTATTAATAAAAAAAAATATATAAATACAACTGAAAGAAACTTGGTGAAATATATAATAGGGTGGTAATTTTATTTTTGGCCATTGATTTTTAAAAGAGTATAAAAATATTATATATAGTAGGAGTACCTACCTACATTTAAATTACAATTGATTTCATGGATTTTTTTTCTACCTTTATGAATTTATTATAACAACTATTATACAACAGCAGTTACTTGAAGTATATACTTATCGTTATTTTACTATTTTTTATTGATATAATTTTTTTATTCCTTCTTTTATTCATAGCGAAACCTATTATAATTAGTTTAATATTAAATAAATAATGTATAATTATTATATAAGGTGCTACGTATAAATTAATATCAACAGTATAAATATATATGTGAAATATAATATTTTAGAATGGTAATGGAGTTTGTTTTTATGACGTCAGTTTGTTGGTTTGATCATAATGAACAAAATGTAGTGTATTTGTCCATCAATTTTAAAAATGTACCAACTATTTTTTTTAATAATTACTTACCAACCCTGAGCTGAAAATTATTAAACGAGTGCACATTGACATCTTGTAAACATTGTTTCATAGCTAATGCGAAGTCGACAAGAGCGCAAAGGTGACCGTATTCGTCTTCTCCGTCCTAAAACAACAATGTAATAAAAATATGTATTAATATTATCGATTATTTAGTGCTAAATTAAAATTTTACGTATTAGCGTTTAAACTACCCAAGGTCGAAAATAATATAAATTGTGGACATTTTAATTAAACATGGAATAATCAATATTACCTACAATAATGTTTCCAAGAAAACAATATTATTGGCCGATTTTTCAAATTATATTCAGATAATTTTTAAACAAGATATGTAGATATTAAAACAACCAAAATATACTGTGATTTTATGTTTTGAAAAACATAATAAAATAAATAAAATCCTATCTACCTAAATGATATTAATCGTACTAAATATATTGGATTTGACAGTTTAGAAACAATATTACATAATATTTAATAATGGTAATAATATTCTTGCCTTAACACCGGGATTTAACCCGGACGCGGCCATATAGCTTGCACCGACGGTTTTGATTTTCTCAATCGAACCAAATTTTGGTTCTGATAACAATTCGTCGAAGTCAGCTGTAAAACAAAATAATTTATGACATTTAACCAACATCGTAATTTATTGTACTGCGTAGTCATACACGCACATTAATCATTAAACACTTGTGTTCTTAAGTTCTTTATTAGCACGCGTATAATAAAAACCTTAAAACAGGTTAAAAGTTTAAAGCTCTTTCGTGTGAAAGTTTGACCCTTATGAGTAGTAGACACACGACACTATATTTCCAAAGGAAAAAAGAAAACTTAACACCCACCAAAGTACACGCTTTATACCTATTTATATATAGTTCATTAAGCGCCGTATGTATAATATATTACAATTTAGACCACGAATGCGGCGATAATCATGATAATAATAGCCATACTATATTATAGTACCTATATACTACCATAGTATATCACGGCGCGCATTTAGGTAAGTGACAGTTTTAATCGATTCCAACATATACACACTTAACCGACACAATATAATAAAACAGCAGGTACCCACAGAGTGCACGACATAAAATATATTATGTATAATCTATTCACGTATAATATACATAGTATATATTTAAATAATATAAATATATGTGTATAATATAATGTATATATAGATCAAGTGACGTCAAAACTGACGTCCACCCGTACAGCATCGACTGCCTGGATTACTACAGATTTCGTATTGTGCAAAGTTCACCCTCCCAAAAGATAGCAATGGGCGAACGGGAAAAACAGGCTAAATAATATCATATTTTAATATGAGTATATAATACTCATTCTCTATCTACGTACAAATATATCTACATAAATACCATTAGGCAATAATAATATTGTTAAAACATACATCGTGTAAATGCCTCACGTGCTTACCGATTATTTCGTTCAGCAATCTGATGCACTCCATGCCTTTGTTTATGTCTTCAGAATAAAATTCTGTGAAATTTGGAATGCTTGCAAACATGACGCCAACCTTGTCGATGGACTGCGAGTACAGTTCCTGTGAACAAAAACGTGGTTTTATTATATATATAACCGAATGAGGTTAAAATAGCAGTCGCATGTCTATTGCTGCGTGTCCGAGGGGGTTGTATTTAAAGCATATTTGTGGTTCAAACCACATGCTCATCAAGCCTCTCCTCCCCGACATCATGATAGGTTTTCATTTTAACATTGAGTACCCGCTTTTACTTACGTCCGTAGTGTGCCTGCGTGAGGACGACAGGAAATGGTGGGCGACGTGATCGGGCAGTATATTGCGCAATAGTTGTCGATTGTTGGTTCGGGTCTCTCGCATTTCGGTAAGTTCCCGTTCGGCTTCCCGTTTCCATAGAAAGTCTAGCCGGGAAGTGACCTCTACTAGCCGGGCGTGATAGGCCACCAGTACCAGGAACACGATCAACAGCAACAGCATCTGCGACGACAGCGGCATGGTGCGGTGTTCAGTGTCGGTTTGTGAGAATACCTGTGGGTAGGCTAGCGATGTGAGTCCTGTGTACACGGCCACCATGATGGATGCCAAGAAAGTCTTGACCAGGAAGTATAGCTTGAGCGTGGTGGCTAAGGCTATAAGGCAAAGGACCCACGTGAACACTAAATACTCTGGGTGCACACAGTCGTTGGTTTCTTCTGTCCGCCGTTTTGTCCTTCGGCCGTCGTCTCCGTCCGAGTTGTCCACCTTCCTAATCAGGTGCTCGTCGGGCGTAAATAGCTAAATTAAATTAATGTAAGTAAACATGTATGAAACCTACTGATTTGGACAGTAAATTAATTTTATTTTCGTTGTTTAACATTGAACGGAACGATCGCATTCGCTTAAGTATTTTATCCGTTGATTTACGTTGCTTAATTTTTATTTTACTTTAACAATGAAAGTACGATGTGATTTTTTGGTCTGAAAGCGCTTTTAGATAGGAGACTTTACGTGAGTGTGTCGTTATAAACGACAATATTAACAGTCGAGATACTCACGAGACTAAGAGTGGAGGAAAAACATATAAGTCCGACTACAGCGCAAATGAACATTGTCCGCCTGAACCGGTTTTGAACCAATACTGAGGACATCCTCTGCAAAGCAGACGGCAAGTGCATGAACTCTTCTGCCATGACAAGTGTCAGTGCAGCGCAAAGCACAACGGTGGTGAATGCCAAGGCAACCAATAGTTTCATGCATCGGGGCAACATGATCGTTTGACAACATACGACTAACAGCCATATGATAAAACAACACGCCATGTTTGATTTAAACATGTCTTCGCGTAACTGACAAAACTAAAAATAATAATATAATTAAATCATCAGTGGTTATAATCAAATAATATAATTTTATTATTGAAGGTATGTTATTATATAATTATAGTTTTGTATTGATAAGTTTTATTGGCGAACAATTTCTTTTAATAGAACTTTAACAATATGTATTATTTTATAATAAATTCGTGATCTTACTTTAGTTTCAATTTCTGGTTGTTTGAACCTTAATGTCCATCGATCTATGTTTTCGTTTCTCATTCTTTCATTACTCTCGACTTCGATACAATGATCCATTATGTCTTCGGCGTGTTCGACGTCTCCTTCGATCGTGATAGGAGTACCACATTCACCGTCTTCGATTTCCAGTTCTTGATCACTTGTATTTAACTAAAAAAAAAAAAAAAATGAACAAATTTAACTTTATAATTTAGTTTTAATACATTTTAATATTTTGGTATTTCAAACGTACGTTTTCAAATGGTATTTCCGGAGTCCATTCATTGCATTTATTGTCATCGATGTAATCTTCTATAAATCATATTAAAATTAAAATTATAATTTATAATAATCATTTTAAATAAAATGTAAGTACCCCATACTAAATATGGTTTTCATCTAATTATTCATGTGAATTCTAATAATACTTAAATTCTTATTTTCTAATTATTCGATGATTCTGCCTTAAAGATATTCAAAAGGAATTGTGTCAAAACTGATATGTTTACCTACTAAAATTTTACTGTTAGTTGAAATTTGGAGTGTATATTTATCGATTCTGCCTATTTCATATCGACTTCACAAAGCTTTAAATTAATACACACATATTTAATAGTAAAATTCATATTAATTTAAAAAAAGTTTGGTAGTAGGTTTCACGTGTAATGGTACCTATTATGTTAATAATTATTTTGAATTATATAAATTTTTTTATTTAAAATAATTCAGTTAAATATTAATATAATGTAGGGCCGATAGGTATACTTATAAACAGTATGAACTATAGGTAATATCCGATGGAATCGACCAGTCCTAATTTAATCATCAAATTAAGTTTTTTAATTAATTGCGAATTTTCATTATTTTTTTATTCTATAAACAATTTTTTTGTAGTTTTTTTGTTTAGTTGTTACGATTGAAACATTTTCAGTTGTATTTATTGTTAAGTTATTTTATGTAGGTACATTTTAAACCAATAACACGTCTGGTACATATAATATGTCTGCATCGACAGTCAAATGGAAATGAAATTTATAAATATCGGAAATAGTATGAATTCTGCATTCTGCTTGCGGAATCTCAATAAAGATCTTTGAAGGTAACTATTGAAAATCTTAACTGAAATGACAGAATAAAACGAAAACGTATACAAAAGATAACACAACTTGTGAATTCTACAGATAAAATTCTCTTTGTTTCTGATAGTGTAGGAAATTTTAATATAAATAAAAAATTAATATGTTATCAAAATACATCGCAACTAACTAAAATCATTTATTATAAAAATAAATAATGTATAAACTAAATACTTACTGAATATTATTTAGAAAATAGTTATTTATTACCTAATAAATAAATATTAACTTTTACGAATATGTCTACCTCTTATTTTTTGCATTAACTTATTTAGCTATTAAATATTTTTGTCAATTGTGACTTATGAGAGTTATGTACGTTAACATTTTTGGTTTTATTTATTTTAGATATACGATTAACTATTCTTTAATAAAAGTGTATTTAATGTTAAATAGTAGGTACTATAAGATCACCATAAAAATAAATAATATAAGAAAAAAAAAACTAGAAAAATCTTACGATGATACAGCTATATAATAATGTGCTAGATGATTGATGATTCGTGTAGGCCAGCAACTGTATACCTTAAACGAGGTTAAGAAAATCAAAATATCTTAAATCCTGATTATGACACCTATTTTTAACGACCAAAAAACTTTTACAGGCCAAAGATGTATACACACTCCTGAATGGCCGATTTATTCATGATGATACATATATATATATATATTTATAATATACACCGTTCATGGTATTTTTTTTTAAAGTATAATTTATGAATTTATTTATATATTATTATTTTAGCGAATAATATTTTTCATCTCTGTAGCCTAACCTAATTTACTATTCAACAAATTTGCTTGTTCTAACAATATTGAACAATGCACATGTACGGAATGGCCCACGCGATACTATTATAGCTGTACCGAATGTATCGTAACAGTATACCGTGAATATTATTACTAACTTTGACTTATTATGTTATGATACAATATTTATTATTTAAATTAAAACAATGTGTTTATTGTTGAATAACATAAAGTTAACTAGCTACGTGTATATGTATAAATCATGTGTTGTAACTATCGATTTTGTCCCACGGTATGTTTGTTCGAATAAATTAATAAATTATTCAAAGATTAAAATATAGATATATTTTTTAAATAAACTAAACGTAGTTATTTTAATATTAATTGTAAGTTTTGAGATTTATTATTTTTAAGTGTTAATAAATAGGGACTGTAAAAAAAAGTTTGAATATACATTTAACTATAATATTAGTCGTGTTAATTGAATATTGCAATCAATGAAAATGTTGAAAATTATTAATATTATTATATTATACATAATTATTATATAATTAATGAAAATTACTAATATTGTATTGATCTGAGTCGTTCAAATTATAAATATTTCAATTAAATAATTCAATAACAAATTACAAAAGATACACGTACAAATATTTTGATATTAAATATTATATCATGTTAAAAAATGTAAATATACTTATTTGTACAGTGTATTGTTAAGGTAATGCAATCACGAAATATTAATTAGCCAAGAAAGCTGGTATGAAACTCAGTTATATCATATTTTGTGTGTTGTATGAGTGCAATATACGTATTGTATAGGATATTTTTTAAATTGTTGACATAGTATATAGATATTATATTACTATGTCAACATTTTGTTTATTTTTTAATGAATTTTATAGACAATAAATTACCAATTTTTGGCGATACTAGTTTCTGCGTATTGGAGTTGAAACACAATTTCTCGTCCGACCATAAACGCGGTCTCGAAGAATTAATTTTCTGTAGCTTTCGGTGACCTCGGCAAGGTTCTTGTTCTTTAATCAAGAACGTTTCAATCCCGTGATCCTGCAGCACAATAAAACACAATACCGTGTCATATTCTCATAATTTTGGATAATAGTATAATAATATATTATAATAACTATACCCTTAAATAAGCATCGCGATTTTCCCCATGACCGGGTTCTGTGTCGTAGGCTTCTTCTAAGCAATCTAGAGTAGCCTTGGATATGTGAACACGTCTAAAACCGAACGGTGTGTAATAATTAACATTAAAGCGAAGGCGGTAAGAGAGAGAGAGAGAGAGAGAGAGAGAGAGAGTAAACGTTTCAAAAATATACCCGGGTATTCCGCCTGACTCCAAGTGATTGGCTAATGTCACGTCGTAAGACCACACGTCAAACTGCCATTTTCTGAGTCCTAAGACGCCACAAAGAACTGACCCTGAATGTATTCCGATGCGCATATTTAGATCGACCTGTTTCAAATCCAATAATTTGGTGTCAGTGTTTTTATTTAATCTGCATAATATGCGCGACCTATTTGATCGTGGTTCACGTACGACTCAAATTAATCATGTCCTATATTCACTCGAAATTATTTTTAACATAAATAAGGTGAAGTCGTGCATCTTTAAATTTTTTTTAAAAAGTAGCACAAACTCATTAACTACCGTGCTTATCCGCAGCATTTCGATAAATAGCTAACTGAACATCAAAAATTAATACCACGACGAGTGGAAACCTATTTTATGGGTAATATGTTCACGATATCTACGGCGGCAACGATGCATGATGTACAAAATGGGCGGATACGACAAAAATGTAGTTTTTTTTTTATTTATGTTTTGGGCACAAATGGGTTACACCATTCGCAAGTGTAATTATAATTTATAATATTATATGTTCTTACGTTCAATTTATTTCGCACTTCCTTAATCGCGTTTATCATATGCAAACCCATTTCTACACAACAAACGGCGTGATCTTGTCTAGTTTGAGGAAGACCTGAGACACAATAATAGCAATCGCCCAAAAGCTTGATACGAAGGCAGTGATTTTCCTAATTAATAGATTTAATAAATTGTAATTTCATTAATAAAACATATAATTTTTTAATAAAAATTTCGTATTTACCGCAGCTAGTTTATCGAAATTAGCGAATAGATCGTTCAGTACTCTGACTAATTCTTGAGCACAAGTACGACTCGCCCACTCTGTGTAAACAAACAAAAAAGTGTAACAATAGGTTAAATAGGTTTAAAAAAAATTATTTATTAAAAATTAGACTA
This sequence comes from Rhopalosiphum padi, assembly GCF_020882245.1. Lineage (NCBI taxonomy): Eukaryota > Metazoa > Arthropoda > Insecta > Hemiptera > Aphididae > Rhopalosiphum > Rhopalosiphum padi. The sequence continues at coordinate 39,251,828 of NC_083597.1, forward strand.
ATTAATATTTAAATATATAAATAATAATTATATAGTACTTATACATAATATAAAAATTATAAGGAACTGAATAATGCATATGATAATAAAAACTGTATCACTTTTATTGCTCGACAATATTTACTGTGTAAATTGAGTATAATTAAAAAACAATAAAAATATGCAACGTATACTGGTTTTTGTACGATAATCAACTGATTTAAATAATTTTTAAGTAAAATATTAAGATTTAGCCATTATAAGACGTATTGACACGCGTAGATTATAAATATTTCACTGACCTGTAAAACCTTTAATGTCGGCAAACAGAATACTGACGTCTTCGTAGCGATGAATGTAAATTCGGTGAAATTGATTTGGCATAAAAGGTCCTTTGTCCGTTTCAGAAGCGATGTCTTTAATTATTTCCCTAGCCACGAAATCCGGCAAAACTACATCAAACAAAATATGTTAATGACATTCTACAACGACCGATTTGTATAACAATGTACTGCGTTGTCAGCGTACCCGAGAGTAAAAGTTTTTCTTGTTGTTCGTTTTCCTTTTGGGTCTTGAATCGGGCTTCGGTGGACCTATGCGTTTCTAAAAACGCCTTTCGCTGACTTCGGTCCGTTAGGTACTTTGTGTACATCCCGGCAAAGTTGACGGCAGCGTACAACAAACTCATTGCGGTTAGCTGGCGAACGACGCACAGTCTATTCTGTATTTGCGAAAGAAAAAAATTAGAAACTTTTAAGATCGGCATCAATCATATTGCACGCTCACGAGGATGTCACGCAAGCTTCCAAGCCATTATTATTGTTACTTTATCGTTTCTATCGCGCATTATAGGTAGATAGCAAAAATGTATCATGTATTGATGTGATGACCAGTTCCGGACGATTAGTAAGTTATTATTTTAGGAACTAAAATTTCTATAATATATAGGTGCTATAAATTTTAAAATAAAACAAATTTTCGATACATTTATAGTTGAAAAAAACTTATCAATGTACTTCGAAAAAAATGTATATAACTGGTATATATTCATAATAAAACTATAAAAGTAAGCCCGTCGAGCTATATATTGGCACATAAACACGTGTGAGCTATCACGTATTATTCTAAAGTCACTTGCTAATCGTGTGCGACTGGTGTTGACCAGAGCGAATTCTAATGTAATTTGTTAAGTTTCGATTTTATATAGACATCATCATCGCATACGACTAGAGAACTCGGGCCTGCGAGGCGTGTCCCATATCATTGTATCAACTATAGGTATTCGGTATCTGAATAATTAGCGCTACAAAATTACTTTTTCTTTTGATGATTTCGTGTAACTGGTGATGAGTATGTGTAAGAGTGCGGTCGAACAACCGGCTAGTATGCACCACCTCAACGGAAGCGGTAGCATGGCATAAGTAACGAAGACGATGAACAGCACGTACCACACCAGGTATTCTCTAGATCCTTGTCCATAACTCTCCCATACGAAACCTATTTAATATAATACATTGTCAGGTGAATATTTTTATATAATATTACATTAGTTATTATCTATGTACTTGCGCCACGTTGGAAAAACATATAATATGCAATAACGGATAACCGGATGGATTCAGTATTATACAGAATGATTCAAAGTAAACTCACCCCTATTTTTCCTTTAACAATTTATTTATTCATATATTCTGTTTTTTTAAATTTTTAAATAAAAATAAAACACCATATATAAAATATACCATATTTTCAAACTATCGATTTTTCGTACTACTTAAGGAGTGTCATGTGGCGATACAAATTTATTTTTAAAATGAGAACTCCCCTTTTTTCTGTCAATTATTTAGTGGATCATTTTATTGACGATTTTCATTGTTACTTTAATCTAATAGTTAAAATTACAAATTGTTATGTACAGTTATAAAATTTACTAATCGTGTATATATCAATGATATGTCTAAAGGAAATTTAAATCGATTGTTACTATCTTATGATATAATAGAAGAAAATTGATGGAATACAATATTATCGGAATAATTTTACACCAGAAAAACCAATACTTAATTATAATGCGTGTTATGGCAGTTTATGATTAACGTCATTCTACTATGCATTTTTTATTGTAATAAATAATATATTATCGCGTGGGTACCTTGTATATTAATGAAACACCAAGTGAAAACGGCTGCCCACTGGAGATAGTTATTGGCGAAGCATTTCCACCAGCCGAGCAGACACACGGTGAGATTGGCAAACATCGTCAGACACGTCCATATGGCCCTTTGACTGTGGTACGGCTCGTGATAGGTCGGCAACAGCCACACACCTGTTTTCACAGGAAAATCATTGCAGTTATTAAAATGTACACAAAGCACGTTTAACAATAATATTTTACATGATAATCGCCGTAATACGTAAATATTTTGTCGAAAGTCGAAATCCCTCGTTCGAACGTATATTCGTTAACTATATGTCATATGCTATAAAATGTGCGTGGACCATTTACTTAATACCATAGATTTTAAATAAATATAATAACAGTATAATATGCAAGTGCGACGTGAATACGTGATGCTATTACTATATATATGCTTGGCGTTGTACGGACGGTATATATATATATATTATTATAACTGCTTCGTTACATATATTACTCTATACTATTGTGTTATTATTTTATTTTTACCTTTGGAATTTCTTCAATAACACATTTAATCAATAGTCGAAATAATTTTCGTAAATCTGAAAGACATTTTACCGGCTAAGACTGCTTTAAGTGTCATGTCGACGAAATTAACGATGATTAAGGACTTCTGTCGTTGTCTGTGCGAGTATCTCTGATACGATAGCTCGAGACTGGGTTCTCGAAAACTGTTGGTGAGCGTTGGACAATAAATGCCTTTGTAAACTCTGCCTTTTTTGAACACAGGCTCCGTGTACTCGACTGTAACAAATAATAATTACACTATTAAGCATGCCGGCGCATCAAGATTAGTGTCACAATAGTATAATACTACTATAATTGAATATTATGCACTATACTGTAATTGGAGTCTCGAAAATATTATCAATTTTTTTTTTTTACATAAATTACGAGGAAACAGAAATTATTTAAAAATATGCAGTTGCTCGTAAAAGTTGTGTAATGAGATTTATGTATATTTAAAATAATTTTCAGTACACAATTGTCATTAGAAAAGTGTTCTTACAACACATTTAAAAATCGGTGCAGCTGCTTTGCCGTATAGTAATAATATTGAGTGTACTTCATCATTGAGTATAAGTTGCTGTAATGAATGTGTTAAATTGTAATCGAATGACAACGTTTACAATTTTTTTTTTTGTAAAAAACATATATTAATGATGAATAATCATACCGCTCAAAATTTAAAATATTATACTAAATCTTGCATGTTTAATAATAGATACACAATATTGTATTCCTATACATATGTACTTACCGATACCGATGCTAAACCATAATGACGAAAACAGATAGTGATGATACAAATGATAAAAATAGGGAAAAAAATAAAAACGAAGTAAGTTTACATTATTACACGAAATCGAAAACGGCGAGATTAAATTAATTTATATATTTTTTTATTCACAAAAGGTATTATGTTTTACCATTTTTTTTTGTAGATATAAAGTACAAATTGCCAACACTCTATTATGTCAACCCTTTACTGAATTATTAGTCCTTGGCATTGAGGTATTTGCCGATTCGTAACAATTCCATAAACTAATTGAATATTTCAGTATAATATTCTATAACCTTTTTCGACCCATTGGGCGTCCTATTCAGTTGCCAATAAGCGTTTGTTAAATGTTTTCGTTATCTGTAGAGTATTGTGAACCTATTAGTTTCTCAAACGCATCTATCACAAGATTTTCTGGTACACATGCTAATGCGAATTGTAAGAGCCGTATCTGTAATGAAAATTACACATTTTATGTATAATTTTGACTGTATAATGGATTTGTTGTATTTTACACCAAATACATGAGCGAAAATAAAAATTGAATCTTTTATGTTTTAAATTTGGAAATACTTCTTTAAATCCATTAATTAATCCCATTTAAAAATCTGACATAATTGACTTAAGCGATACAATTGGTTAATCTTTTTTTATCGACTACGCACACGTTTAAATTACGATAAAAAAAAATATATCTAACACAAGTACAATAATACATAATACACTCGCTCTATACTAAAGCTTGATGTTCGTATAGCCACTATAATGTTATAGTGTATAGATAGTGTGTGTACTTGTACCGCGTTCACCATTCACGTTAAACCCGATAACGGATATTGCATCGAGTCTAGACTCTAGACAGTTGTTACTTATTGCTGTAATTGACTTACATATATCTGATTAATGATGTAGGTTACAACAAGAAATATAGATATATTATTATTTATAGATTTTCACCAACCATTCTTTTGGAATGATTCAGTTTTGTTACATTTTTTTTTCTATGACATTTTTATACTTATAATAATATATATACTGTATAATGTTGTCCTTATTATAAATTACGCACGGTAATAATAAAAACCAAAATATTATATATATATATAACTTAAACAGTATAACTTTACGAATCGTTCATAATATTATAAAGTATGTCATATTACGGACGTACAATATTATATATATTATAGATAGATTTAAACGAGTCCTCGAAATTTCCGGGTTACCGTCCTCGGGGAAATAACTATATTAAACGTGTATTATTTTCCATAGAGAAATACAATTACAATTCGCGGCGGCTTACCGCAAGGGCCGTTTACCTGTGTATAGGTATTAGTTATGTTGTATAGTTCAATTTCTGTACTCTGTATAGACATACCTCGAAATGGTTGTTCGCCCAGCCGTGGATTAAAGTATTAAATAATAATAATAATAATAAAAAAAAATTAAAAATTAACATTCTCATTGCTAAAAATTTTAGTATTTAAAACGTACCGTCGGGATACGGTATAAAATTAAATGTTTTTACATTATGTATTTAGTTTTCACGAGAAAATAGAATTAACCGACCCAACAATATACTCGATACGGACTTTCTAAATATTAAAAAAATAAATTAATAAATTGGATTCAAAATATTCAAATATATTATTATTTAATATGTATATACATATACAGATTTAAACAAATATAATATATCCCTGCAACGACATAATCTATTTCATGTAACTTAAAACGATTACATTCAAAAATTAGTTTTTCAATAAGTGATGACCGATGACGTTTTGAATATTTATTATAGCTGTTGTAATAAAACGTAATTATTTTTACCCAGAAATCAATTCTAATTTTTATATTTTTTTTGTATTTGGAATTGATCGTGAATATTAATTTTATTTTATATATTCTATGTACATAATATTTGTTGTCCAACAAACAGTTAGCAGATAACTTTTGTAATTAACTTATGTGACATAAGTAATGAAACACGCACACACATAATATATAGTAGCAATAACATATAAAAGCCAAACAATGTTAAATTGATATTCATAAAATATATTTTATAAAATTATTATTACCAGAAGTATACGCGACGAGATCGTATAAGAAATTGAAGAAAGCAATATTGTCCCCGTAAATTAAATTTATTGAAAAATTATTTGTCATATTATTATGAAATAATCACCATCGTAATAACTGTAAAACAAAGAAGCCAAAGGACCGTGGTCGAGTATAATTTAGGGATAGGTTGTATACGAGTGTGGTTAATATAAATTTAAGTAATATTGTTATTAAGTATAGATGCCTATAATTTCAATATATTATAATATATATACATAATAAATAAAATATTGTAAATTCAAATTATGCAGATTATACAGGTACTTGATGACATTAGAACTTACAGTTAAAATGATTTTCTTATATTATTATGAATAAGATTCGTTGACAGTATAATAGTGTTATAGGTAATTATAATCTCATTATCAGATATATTTTATAGAATAATATCAGTTATGGAAACGGAATTATGGAAATTTACGAAGTGATTTGAATAGATTATTATAAAGTAGTATTACCTATTGTAAGTTATTGTTGCTTGAACATTATAATACAAATTTCTTGGAAATAATGAAAAAAATCATTTAAGATATACTAAGATCGTCTTAAGTATACAAAGCTTTTAAATTTAGAAACACAAGCTTAAAACAGTGGAAGAAATTAATGTTCCTCGAATGATTGACGGCTTTGCTAATTGAAAGTTTAAACTATAAAATAATATATTATGCACAGCATACGCTACGTATATTATTATAAATGATCAATTTAAATAACATTATTTACTATATTTTAGACATTTTGGGTTCAGATACAAGGTTTACTAAGGCTCCCGCAATCTGTTGTACTACTGAGGTCAAAACTTTGTGGGCAAAATGTATATGTTTATATTATAAACATTTATCTAATTTACAGGCTGCCGACGTATAAGTCTCGGGTGTATCGACTAGAGAGGAATTGCAAAGTGTATATTAGATATCAGGTTTGCTGAAAATGGGATGAAGTGGTACCGTGAATATGGGTTTTTATAAAGTCTGGTCGCATTTAATATTTAAAGGGGTTTCAGTAGCTATAATAAGTGTATATTTTTATTGATTTAAATTCAATTATTTTGTGGTTAACTAGAAAAATCAAATTTCTGACTATCTACGCCAATCAAATCTAATTTGTAATAATTACTAATAATTGATCGACCAAGCGCTTGTTATAAGTTGGGATGATTCTGTTGCATATAGGGAATGAAAATGCTTTAACCAAGCGCGTGGACCAGAAAAAAATTATACAACGGTATATCAGAATAAATTATATAATAATAAATATAGCTGTAGCATGCAAATATAATAGTTGAAACGTTAATAATAAATATCGTAAATTGAATATCATCAGTTTAAGTCATAATAATATAGCAGTAAATATACACAGGAGCGTGATGATCATTTCAACAGAAAATATTTATTATTTCAAATACTGTTAAAGTTTTTTGAAAATATTTCATTTAGAAAATGCAAGAGTATGAAACGTGCAGACCCAATGTGTTTCTAATATTTTTTCAACCTTTGCTTTCAATTTTCCAACAAAAAAAGTGTCTGTAAAATATAATATATAGGTAAAATATTTTTTTTGAATGAGTGTTTGTTGATAAAGGTATCATACTGTATAACTGAGTGGATAACTAAATGATAAAAAACATATTACTATAATGTATATATCAATATATTATTATGTACTCTTGTGTAGTACTAAAATGTTAGTTCTAAATTTCTTGTCTAAAACCGTGTTAAATACTCGACTTAAAATTTAAAATTAAATTAAATTAAATGAATCAAGTGCTATGCGATGTTTTTTAACATTAAAATCTTTGTATTTTAAAAAGTATTAAAGTTTTTGTAAAGATATAAAATTTTTTTACTTAATTTAAAAAAAATACTTTTTATTGTTATATTTTAAATTTACTTTTTTGAAAGACACCTACATTTATAATGTTATTTTCTAAAGACAAAATGTTTCTAACATTCAAATTTCTAACCAATAGTAAATTTATAATAACTTATAACTGTTATAAGTATTTAAAGTTTAGATTTAACAGGGCATGTCTTGTTATATAATGACTTGAAATTAGGTAAAAGAGTAAAAAAAAATAAATAGGTATATTATATGTGAAAAAAAATACTTTTTGAGATAATGAGTGTTTATAATTTTCAAAGATCCATAATGTATATTATTCATTAAATAGTAAAAATAAGTATATGTATACATTTTTAATTTTAATATTAGCTTACCATAAAAAATTAACAACAAAAATACATAACGAATGGTTTTATTATTAATGGTAATAGTGGTAATATATACGGTTGAAAATGGTTGGAATGGTTGGATCTTTTTCAGTAAAATAAAACCGTGAAAATTTAAAAATAAAATATTTCCAGTTTTCTTTAACCACAGAAACTAAGTCGGGGAATAAAAAATACAGACCGTTATTAAAAATTTAAGACTGAGGAAGTGACGAAGACAATAACTGTACATAGAAACACAGTGGCCTATATTTGTGGTAAAAATTGTGATAAAATAAATAAAATAGGTCGTTAAATAAATAAGCCGAACAGTGGGTAATACTATTATTCGCGAAAAGCACCTACTTATACACTTTAAATACACATTCTACATTGAGCCGGGTGACGACTATTACACGGCGCAATTTTGGCAATTAATTTATTTCGAACAATGAAATGCGCGTTGCGCTTATAGCAATAGCCGTACGAACATGCGGCTATACGCACTAATTGTGTTATTCACGCAGGACAATAATTGCGTTGTAATTAAATATGTTACACCTACACCACTACAGTGTATAGTAGTAAAACGTAAACTGGATGCAGTGATGTTCGTATTATATTATTATAATATTATTATAAAGGCGAGTTATGATCGTGTTTAAAATAAGCATCCTCGCGGTCGTGTTCAGACCGTCGAAATTGAATTATTCCGACACACAGCGCATAATATTATGGATATAATATAGACACACCGGCAGTCTTCAAAACAGACGCCAACCCGGTCACGCTTGTCGCATCTCTACGATAACACTATATAACTGCGGGGCGCTCGCGCTCTAAGAAATATCGAGACATTTTGTGGGTCAGTATTGTATTGTAGTGTTCTCTCCGCGGTCTGCGCAGTCAATAAAATATTTGGTGCCAATACATATAGTAATAAATTATTATGCGGTTTTCAATACACGAGTTAAAAGGTTTAAGTATATAATATAGTTTCTCCACAATGACGAATAACCGACGCTCCGAAGTATATTATATTATATTATATAGTTTTATAAGGGGGCGTGTGATTGAAGTGTATCGAAAAGCACGAGTGCCGATGAATTTGGAATTTTTCGTCAATTGAATATAATATTTTGATAAAAATTAATGACTGCAATATAGACAGAAATAGAACTTATAACCAATACATATATAATATTTATTTTCGGCGCTTTCTTCTATGTTTATGTCGGTCGAATTTATCTATGATATTCGATACACTGAAGTCATTTGCAAGGGTATGCTGCTAACAGTGGCGTGACATGGAGTTGCCAGTGGCGTAAACAATCATTAAAAATTATATCTACCTATTTCATACAACGCAAGAATCTGTGCGGAGAAGTTAATTATAATATTGTTTTTATTTGTTTACACAAATGATAAAATTAACATCTTTATCGTGATCATCGCATACATCATAAAATAATTAAAAATGTAAATATTATACACAATTATTTAAATAATTGATTACCGTCACTAAATAAAAAATAACAAACTATTCGAGTAATAATAGTTCGAACTTGGAAGTACATAAGCCGATGACAATCCCAGTGTTGTATCAACGCAATGGAATAAAATATTATATATAATGATATCGATTAAAACCACGACGATTGGTTGCATGATAAAATAGATAAGTAGTAGGCATCATCACAGTTTTTCGATACACACCTCTCGCGCAAATATTTCTTCACTTCACCTCACTGAGATGGATAACAACTACTAACTAGTTGCTATCTATCTCAGTGCTTCACCTATATTGTAGTTCTTCACTTCTTGTTTACTTGAAATTATCATTGCCACGTAAATACGATATGCAAAAAATGTGATAATAATTAATAAGGAAAAATATAAACCAATTAGAAGTGGAGACCTACGGTATAGGTCAGAGGTGAAGGATAATACGCGCAATACTATTACAACTGTGATGAGATACCTATTTTTTCACGTATAAAACATTTAAAAATCGCTTATACACCACTTATGTACATTATATACCCTTTATACTATTCCATACACTTATTCCAATAATCCAATGCAATTACTTTTATACTATAAATAGCTTTAGCATTAGTTGCAAACAGATTATTGTCACGTTACGTGAGCGCACGTGCTATTATATCATGTTATCACATCACGGGAACAGAGTATAAATTGTTTATTTATATGCTATTTTTATGTATCAGTAAGTATAGCACAGTATTGTCATCTCACGCGCGTGTCACGTCACATTTGATGCCCTGGACCATTTCGCAATTCATGCCCTAAATGATGAAATTCACCAAATTTCTCCTTCTTTTTTATTGATTTCGTGTACCCAGGTTCACTGGGTATATTTATTATTTTTTTATTCAAAAATTGCTATTAAAGTAACAGTTTTCCACTCTGATGAACTAATTGAAGTCACTATTTCCATTTTAATTTGTATTTTAGAAAAAAAACGTGCATGTTCATACAAAAAACATTATGAATACTTAGTAACCGTAACGCGATAAAGCATGGCAACTTGATGATGTGACTATAATTTATTTTTAAGCGTGATATCGCGGTTCAAATATGCCAACGTGATAGCACACGAGTTCACGTGGTGTGACAATAGTAAATTCGCAGCTTATGCTGTAATAGTTTCATACACAAAATAGAAAAGGGAATTTGAATACCTTACACCTTACACCTTATACACACAAACACGTCTTATTTTTTATAATTATTATAAAAACTGCACAGTTGACCTGAAAATTCGTGTACTGAAAGTTCGGAATAAATTTTACCGAGTATCCTCAGTTTGTTATCTTTCGACGGTTGAAACATTAGAAATCAACGATGTTTTTTTTAGATATGCCAACAAATAACAATAATACATAAACAAATTTAATGATCTATAATTTTACATTAAGAGAGCTTTGATCATGATGGATTAAATTTAATTTTAATTTGTTCATTTGAATATGTATTCATAACGTGTTACAACTGAAATTGTAAACACGCTGCTTACACTGCTTTAAATGCACGCGGCTCCACTGGTTGCCGAAACCAAAGGATGTTGTTCGGTTATAATAATGTATGTTGCCATTGCCAAACATGATTTCGATGGATATAACAACGCAGTGTTGAAGTTAAATTGGTTTTGTCTAGTTCACATCGTAATTAACAGTTCTTGTAATTATGTTGTCAGAACGATGGTTAGTCGAGTGACGAGGGAAAGGAATGAACGCAGAGAGCTGTCAAGAGGAAATTGCAAATATATAACCCGCTGGCCCTAATAATATAGTTAAATGAAATCTTTCATAATAATATCGTCATCGTCCGTTCGTTAGTTGTCGGTACTTGGTAAACATATAAACGTAATAATCAGCCTGAAAACGTCAAAGTTTAAAGTTTATCTATTAATAACATAATAATATATAGGTAAGTACATAGGTATAATGTGTATTGTGTATAGTGTATACGTACTGTATAGATGTTTAAAGTTTATTTTTACTTCAACTTACAGATATTACGGGTATTACCTATACCTACTTATCACAGATTTTTACTTAAACTAAAATATTATTAAAAAATACAACCATATATTTATAATATATACATAAAAGATGAAATATTTAGTTAACAACCAGCAGGTATGCATTTTTATTTGCATAAATAAATTACAAAGTTAAGTAAATGTACCCTCGTAATTTGATTTTATTTCAGATCCGTTTCAAAATATGAAAATGTATCTAAGATTCTAAGAGCAGCATTAATAAATAAAGCAATCTATCAACACCAGGTCAGTTTTAAAGTTATGTTCCCGATGGAAAACGGTACACATAATATACTGATGATTTATATAGCTGAGTGTTGATCAAATTTGACGTAACCCAAGGGATTGTTTTGAGTTAAACTTAATTTGTATACATTTAACGTTAAAATTATGTATATACGACTATACGAGTAGGTAATTATCTATTTTAGTGTACGTTTACTGTTCTGTTGGATTAAATTAATTTTGTAATTCATGGAAAATGTATACCAGCACTATAATATACACTGACATTACTCAAATCATCCCATACTGTCATTCGGATTAAAATTATTTTAATGCTGATAAATAATAATTATATTTGTTTACAAATCTGAAAATATAATAATTCTTAAGAAAGAAATATCTGTGTAATTAAAAAAAAAAACAATTACCAAATTGTATAAAATAATAATCGTACGAAATATATAAAAAGTAATATTATATTAAATTTTTGAATTGAAATATTTTTTAAAACTTTATGATATAATATTATTCAATACAATTTAAACATTATAAGAAATTATAATCTATCTTTAAAAAAAAAAAAAGATACATTTTAGATCTCGTATAACGAATGTACTTAACTTAATCTTTATTTAATGTTATTGTTAAATAATAAATTGTATAACAAAACAAGACATGATCAGATATTATGCAGGACACTGTGTTTTATATCAGTACAGGATATAACTCTTCGATTCTACAATAGATAATGCATATCATAACGATAATCATCATTTGAAGTTTCTGTTAAACTAAAAAGAATTTCATCTGTCCGGATTTTATTGCATTGTATTCATATAAGGAAGATATTCATCTTTTCTAATTGTATATATTATGTTCATTTAGTTTTTGAACAAGATTTTAATAATACATCGCGTGTGATAAAAATGTCATATATGATCCAATTTATTTAGGTTTTTATTTGCGTCAATATATTCTGATAAGAGTAGTAAGCTAAGAATTACTATTTATTTTTCATGCATATTTAGTATAATTGTATTGTAATATACATAAAGATACATAGAGAAGTAGGTACATTAAGTAAACTACGCAACAGTATGATATATAACGTATGTACAGTGTATACTGTACAGTATCCAACTTTAATTGATTCTATCGGCTACCAATACATTTTTCATTACTCGTTGTTTAGATAGATGATATTTAGGTTTGTATCGGAGGTATGCAAATAATTAAAATTAAATGATAAGTAAAACAATTCATGTTTTACTGTTTTAGTTCAATTATGTACAATAAAAAAATTAATAAACTAATAGGTAATACAATATTGATAATAATTTAAGAAATTTAGATATTAACAGAAACACCCAAATAATAATGTACATTGAACATATTAATTATTTATTTAGTATAACAACTATTTCAATGTTGTATTTTTGATTCTGAGAAGAGTGATGAATATTTTGATTTTGTAGTGAAATGTATTTTTTTCTGTCTGTCATCACCGTAAGTGGTAAAAATGCTTCAAATTTTAACCTAAGAGTAGTTTCTTGCTGCAGGAAATTGGATCTAGTTGGTAATTATTTAAGAGGTTAAAAGTAAAAATAACTGGGGAAAAAAAATTAAAGAAAAATTGAATTTTTTACACAAAACCAGTATTAGACCAAAGAGATTTTATATTTACGGTGTAACTTAGAAACGTATAACTTAGATATCACTTAAAATTTTTACTTTACATATTGAAATATTGTTATAATACATTATAGTGACTTACTTCTCAATAACGAATTACAATCGACATCTACTGGAGTGCAATAGTGGTTACCGATTTTGCCTTTTTTTAAATTAATTTCCGAGTAAACTATTACAGTGTTTTTCTTAGAATCAAGCCAAAGAAATTAAATACCTACTATATTAATACGTATCAAAAGAAAAGAAAAAAAAACATTAAATAATATACTATCAGATAATTAAGAACAAACACATACACACAAACACAAACTAAAACAATAGGTATAAACATTTTAGTAAAATTCCTTAGAAAAAAGCGAACCAACGATTTAATTAAGAAGATGTCAGAAGAACAACGGTATCAAAAAGGGATTTCGTTAAAAGAAAACTAAGCGATATGAAGTCATATAGACAGTAACGTTTGAACTTTGAAGGTATAAAACGAATAGTGAAAACAAATACGAATACCGTTACATGCTATAAATAATTTGCTATGACATAAATGATGAGAAATGACTAATAGAATAATGATTTACAAGTGGCTTTTTGCACATTTTTATAATAATTAATTATATGTTATAGAAACTAAAAATGATCATTGGTATTGTTTTGTATATGCACTCTTAAAACGGCCGTACTTGTAATATAGTTATCGATTATTCGGGTCCATATGCGGACAATTTGAAAATAGTATTTATCAGTTCTGTCGTTGGTGATATGAGCTGAACCATTTGTAACCTTTAAATGAAAAAATCGTATTTACTCATATAAAACATTTGTGCAAAGCATTAAAATATTTAAAAGGGTTAATGTCTCCCTCGATCTATACTCATGCACCGATGCACATGACCCGCAATTCCCACTAAAGTGAATTGAAGTAATATTTCATTGCAGAGGTAAAAATATTTTAAAATTTGTATTGCACATTTTAAAATACAATTAATTGAAATATTTGTTCACCCCCAAATTTTGTTGATAAAAATAAACAAATCTCAACTCAATATTAATTTTTATTATTGTAATCAATGGCGATAATAAATAAGGCATGATTCTAATAATATTATAGTATAGTATTAAATTGAATGTGTATTCCGTGATTGCATAACACTATAAAAGTCTGTGTTGCAAATACAGAGACAATTAAATATTCTTATCTGTCACTATAGACTTATCGTGACTGGGATTGTCGTTAAAAGTACAAAACTGCTATCGTTAGAACTCCGGGACAACAAACAACTATAAATTATGGTTAAAATGAAAAAGATTAATTAAATTCAAAAACAATATAATATATATTATTTTATTATATTATATTGTACAAAAACTCGAATTCAATCCTCGAATATTGGATTTTAAAGCTCTTGTAAGTTTTTAATAATAACATTTTTCTTGATCAAAATATATGTTATTTTACAGGGTACTTACTATTGATTAGAGCATAGGTTTTTAACCAGGGTCCGTAGATGGTTACTCGGGGGTCCACGGAGTGGCTGTGAGTTTTTTTTTAATAACCCAAAAATAAATACGATCCAAGATTACAAGACAATATTGGAATAAAAACAACAGCAAATGTCACATTAAAATTTGTTTTTGATTATAAGAAAAAGTGATTATTCACAATCATTTAATATAGTATTTGTAGTATTACGTTTTAGATTTATTATCATTAAAATATATTCAAAATAAAAATTATATCTATTCGGATTTATATATATTTATACATAAATTATAAAGGTTAAGAATCTATGATTTATATATATATTTTTTGGAGGGGGGTCTGTGATTATATTTTATCCTTTAAAGGGGTCCATGACCCAACAAAGTTTAAGAATCTATGGATTAGAGTAACTATATAGTATATAGTATTTATTATAATTTATAATCTTTTCAATTTTTCGCCTTTCCCACCCTATTCCTCCTGAAATTATTTATAAAAAATATTTGAATATACAATTTGTATACAAAAAAGAAACATTATTAATGAAAATTAGATTGCTCATAATATCTTTTCTTTAATTTTTTGTCCTCTGCAAATGCAGCAACTAAATCATGATAATTTCAAGTCCACAGAAAATCTGCTTTGATGTTCAATATTGTCAAACTATTGCACGAATTTTTTGTTATGTGCGTAATGACGTGTATTACATATATATTGTAAACAATATGTAGTTAGCTGTTCAATTTTGAGTAAACGGAAGCGATATAGTTTAATTTGTAATTACAAATGATGTAATAATATACAATATTTATTTAATTTATAGTAATAATTCATTTAAAAATAGTTTTTACACTTAAAAATTAGTAAAAGTATGACATTAAACATATACAAATATAAACATTTGCCACCCTTAAAAAGTCGTCGCTCTAGGTTCAGGTTTACAGAGCTATGCCAAAAATACGCCTCTGTCTGTGATCAGTTTTTTTTATATTATATTCATATGACAATTAGCTAAGCATAAAAAAATTAAAGTCTTAGTTATTTGTTATGTGAATCGTGTATCAAAATAATTGTTTATATAATTTAATATTTGTTGTAATTTTTAACTAATGAAATGCCAGCTGAAAATTATTACGAAATAATTAAAGAATAGAATTATTTATGACTCAGTTATAATTTATAAATTATGTTATACTTAACAAAATCTGTCCAAGAATAAGATTGAGTCAAGTGAAATAAAAATAAGAATGTGGTTATTCCAGAGATCAAAAACGTGTATTACCAGCTTCAAGTCCATTTCATTGTATACATGATGAATTATAAAACTGCATTAAAGTAATTTCGACTAAATATTACTGTAGGTATTCGATATAAATCTTCCATTTTCTCTGGAAAATATTAACGAGTTTTCCCATTATAGTGCGTTACATATTTTTATTCTGTTTCCCACTTCACGGACAAACATTATTTGAGTTACATGTCAATAACATCATGATTTATGAGTTTTTCTTTTCATTTTTTTTTTGTTAACAGACCAACCGATTAATAAGAAAGAGATGGTAAATTGATATATTATGTTTTAATTATTGCCCATTTAGTTTCGTTTGTAAATCGCGTAAATCACTCATTAATAGCATAATATAATAGTTAAATCGTTTATTGCGCTCATTAAGGATATTCTGTGTAAACAATATTTACGCCGGCGAAACGATAGATGTAACGACAAAAAATATCTTTTTAACAACGTGATCAATAATTTTCACCTGGCAATTCATGACGTAGAAATTAAAGTTGTAAATCACCACAGTCTACATTGTATATACAAATGATGCCGTTGTTATCCAAAAATTCTATTAATTTTTGACATGATTACAGTTTGTTTGCGCACGCGACGAACGGAAATTGATATCACGGCAAACAACCTATATGTTATATTATGATATCTATAATCTTTTAATGCGATTTGAGTTCAGAATAATCTTTATATAGTTTTAAAAGTATAGAAAACGAATATGTTTATTATAAAACAAAAGTTGTGTACTTTCCCGCGGAAAAGTAAAAATAATCTCGTCCTTTGTAAAATAAAAATCTGCAGGAAAGGGCGAGTAAATGTCACAAACACTTCCAATAAAAATCTACACATGTTAAAATTATGTAAGCTATTATGTAAGCAAAATTATGCAACAAGTGTATAGCAATAATTTTTATGTATACTGATTGGAATAAGCCAAACGATATATTTTATTAAAACGTAAATAATTGACGATTTAAATTACATCCATACGGGACAACTTTATATATAAACACAATGCACCTATATTATAACTAATATAACTATAATTTAATGTTGATTTCGTCCTTTTGAAGTCGAACGTAAACTGTTTAATTTCTTCAAACGTATAGACGATTACGGAAAGTTATACTATATGTGTCTTCGTTTTCCATATAAACTTTGCACCTCAAGCAATAAAGTGCAAGTTAAAAGGATTATTTTGCGTCTAACTTTAAGCATTAAAATTGTGAAGATATTTTCATTCGGAATTAAATTATCCTTAGAAAGGCTTAAAGATTTATCTACAAAATGCTGAAAAATATACGGAGTTTTATATTTTCACTTAAAATAAAATGTTAAAGTAGTTTCAATAATATTTTATTGTTATAGATTCCTTCTATATAATATTTTAATATCTTAATACATTTTTTAATATATTCTCTAAATTATATATTTATACTTTAAAATTTTAAATGTAATTTAATATAATAATATGTATATATTTATTATTTTAAATAAATTGAATAATAATGTTTAATTTTTATTGAAACATATTTTTGTCAACGAAAAACATCGGCTTTATTATCATTTTAAAATTTTTCCACAATAAAATTGTATAGCTTTATTTTGTATTCATTGTATGAATTTCTTAGATTATCATACACGGTATTGTAATTTGTAACTCAAGATTTTCTTATTTCAAATGAACACACTTTATTTCTCCGTGTAGTTCGTGAACTGTGGAGGGAACTACGTTAGCATTGCTTCCCGCAAATAAACATACATACACTATGCCTTTATATTATTATATCACACATGACTACATACGGAATACATTATTTATAAATAAAAAATCTAACTAGGTTTATACCTTCTTAAGTTTAAATGAAATAATTATACGCCGGGGATTGGAAACAAAATTATTGACCATAAATGTTTTGTGTAATACAATAAATAGCCATGTAAACACGAATTCTAACTGATTAAGTTATACATTAAAACACATGCTGTTACTTTATAGTGTTTATAATTATATCTGAGTCAAAAACTCAGACTTCAATGAATAAGTTTAATACTAAATAATTAAATTTATGAATAGTGCATATACGCAATGGGCAATATGGGTACACATAAAGCAGAAACAAGTAACTTAAATAATACGTAAGAGTACCTACAAGATATAATTCCTGAAGTTTAAAGTTTATTTACCTTTTAATTTAAATAAACCAATAACTAAGAAATGTGTATAAGTGCTTTAAATATTATAAGTACATTAAAAACATAAATATTACAAGCGATATGTATATCGCAAACAGCGCATTTGTTATATTATAATACTTTATAACAAAATTGTTTAAAATATTTTTTTTTTCGATATAGCCATATAGGTTAGATATAAGTACCTAAATTTTTATCATACTCTAAATTGGTGATATTTTTAATTTTTATAATAATAAATTAATAATAATAGATAATATACAAGATAAATAGAAATAAGCCGGATATAATTTTATGTAAATTGAACAACACAACAAATAAAAATAAAATTACTTATAACTAAAAATTTAAACGTCAGTAATTTAGAACTATTGAAGTCATTTTACTTGTTATAATCATAGAATTTTACACGTGGAATGTAAATATACAACTGAGTAATACGTTTATTTTTATAGATTAGTATATCGATATAGATCTCGTGGTCGTTTCGTTATAATATTTTTAGTAATAAAAAATGTTATTTTTATAAATTCATGCTAATAAATTTAAAATATTATATTTGAAACATAGTACGTTTAGGTTAATTTAAGTATTTAAAAATTATTTTTAGAAACAAGTGGGTTATATAATTATAATATTTATAACGATCTTCATTTTTTTTTTTATTAAGATTAATAAAATTATTATAACCCTAGCAAAATAAAAAACGGAAAATTAAAAAAAAAAAAATTCATTTATAACAGAAATAAATAGAATATTATACTAAGGACATAGTAGTTACAGCCTGTATTAATAATGAAATCTAAAAGGATTTAAATTAGATTTACGTTATTAGTTGTTAAGAAATTGACACAAGAAAGGTTTCTATTAAAGGAAGAGGTTTTTTTTTTTAAATTGTCTCGTTTAATGAAAGAGTAGGGAAATTAATAAATAAGTGAAAGAAGTCACAGAAGTCGACTCTGCATTTGAAGGGGTCACGAAGGACCGTGGTTAAACCCTAAATTGAAACCGTATTTGAGAAAGTAAATTGTGAGTTCTAACATAAACTTTAATTATCATACTATAGAATTTATCATGATTGTAAAAAATATTAATAGTTGCTCAGAATATTGTGTACAATATTTTTTCTCAAGAATGCAAAAAAATTAAATTTCAAAGACGACATAAAAAGTTTTTTTTTGTGTATAGTATGCATAGATGATACAGATATCGATATATGGTTTTTTTTTTAATTTTGAATTAATGTGTCCAAAGCATTATATGTTTCTATTTACTGTGCAAAACCTACAAAGATTAGTAAACTATAAAAATATCTTTATATTATTTAATTATGTTTACACGTACTACGTAGGTGTATGTATATATAATAATATATCATGAACATGTACTAATCATGAAAAAATTATTTATTTTTGAAGCTTGAAATAAATAAAAATAATAGCTAGGTAACTAGTATAATTTATAACCATTAAACAGTATTTTTAATTCAATTTTAATTTTATAGTGTTAATAACACCATTTAAATAAATTATTAAAGTATAACGTATTTTATGTATAAAATTTGATACCTATTTTATAAAAAAATATATACCTTGAAGAATACAATAATAATATAAGGTTTAATTTTATAAAGTAATTAATGAAAAATAAAATGTATATACAATTTTCAGTTCTTTTAGTTTAATCAAACAAACTCAACGCTTCATGTTATGTATAATTTTGTTACCATGCACACATATACCATGTTTTTTTTTTTAATAAATGACTAATTTGTTTTACTTAATACCAACGTAGTAACCCTCGTTAGTATTATGCTTTGTAACTAATAGCCGTGACTTGTGAGCACTTTAACTTTAATAAAAATATAAGATAATATAACTATTTTATAAAATTAGTTGTTATAATAATTATTGTATTTACGATTTAATGAACTTATTATAGTTATTACTTATTTTAGTACTTATTCATTTTTATACTGAACGTTTTATCAAACAATAATATTTATACATGATTTGTACCGTTCATCACAAAATCGTCATTTAAAGCAGATAGATAATGTTTAAATTTTAAAATCTTATTAATTTATCTTTTTTGACTAATTAACAAAACTAATATAATGGACATGAATATATTTTTATAAAAAATTAGACATATTGTCATAACTCAATAATAGATCAAAACATACTTTTATAGTATAATACTAAATAGCAATAAATATATTATTGTAAAAGAACAAAAGAATTTTCTCATACTTAAACTCGTACAGTTGGTTATATAATTGACTTTTTTATTTAGTCGTGGTTATTTATGTATATAATATGAACGTGCGGTAAGTGTTGGTATTATTTTTACTGTGTTGCAGATAAGATGTTACGCAGTACGCGGTAATGGTCGAATGTAAATGTAAAAGATCTTTGATTTTATAAGTATAATAATAATAATAAATAATTAACAATAATAAAAAAAAAAAATCATATACATGATAAAACGATAATGATTAACTCGGAGTATATATAATTTAATAGTAGTAGGTACTGCACCGAGAAGTAATAGTGTGCTTGGACCTGGTGTGCCGGAGAATGTTTCGGTATTTTCGATGATGCGGTCGTTTGTCATTTTGTCAAGTGTACAACTCCACACACATACACACACTCACATGTGTATATACTGCAATACAAAACTACTTCACCACATTCACTAATACTTTACCACAGTCGTTTCTCCACTTTGATTCGCTGTAGGTACATAAATAGATACATCTAAGTTTTGTCACGAAAAACCCATTTTCTCGGAGGGGTTAGTGCACGTTTATCAACTTTCACCTCTTCCAAATATCAAATCACACAACACGAGTAGCCTCAAGAAGTACCCACGACCCTGACAACGAAAAAATAATATTATAATAATAGCACAATATTATATTAATATTTGATATAAATGTATGCGCGGTATATCGGATTGTTCATATTATAATGTACTTGAATCAATAAAGTCGGGTAATATTCGATCTTAATTTTGATGAATATCTTATCAGTAAAATTGGTAAATACCCATTAAATCGTTTTTGAAAAATTATATTTTACTATATTTTTATCGTTATTAATCTTGATGTTTTTTTTTAGTTTTTTAATTAAAGTAAAAATGAGTCTTTTAAATTTTAAAATCGTAAACACAATATTTTTCTTAAATTTTCAATGTATATAAAAATCGAATTTTGAACTAGTGGTTAATAAGTTATAAATATTTTTTTGATGAGTTAAGTAAATCAATATTTTGTCGGCCCCATGTCACTCTACTCCGCTCATCTAAATTTTAGATACTTTTTACTTATAAATCCTTTCAAAATTCAACATTAACATATTGACATTTTCAGAAAAATAAACTACTAAATAATTTGTTGGAGTATGAAATTAAATATGTTTACTATCAGATAAAAAGTAAAAAATGATAACAATAGAAATAGTGAAAATATCATTTTTTTTTTTCAAAATGATTTGTAATGACTTCAAATAAAGTAAAAAAAATCTTCAAAACAGTCTACGAGTCTTGGAAAATTTAGTATTAATTTATAAAATAATTACCTTTGTATGCTTCATTATATAATAACCACGGAAACTAATAAATAAATATATTTTGATTTTTTCCAACCTAACTTAATCTAACTTCTAACCTATTTTATCTTCAGATATTTTATTTTTAAATATTTTAAATTTCAAGATGTAAAGGGAGTTGACTTGTGGGTCATAGAGGCAAAGTTCTTATGAGTGTCAGTACCACTGAGGGGGTCTTGACCCCACAAGGGTTGGTGAGCGAAGTGAGCAAGCACCCTGGTTATTTATAAAATATTTTTAGATTGTCTATTTTTCTTAAAAAAAAAAAAATTAGCGAGATCGTTAATTTATTGATTAAATTATTTTTAATTATATGATAATACTATTATTATAAAATACGATGTTAATCCAAACTATTCTCAAACTTTTTTATCTTTATAAATATTCTGTTGTAAGTATACTATACACAGTAGTGTATGTATTACTTGTATAAATATATATAGATAAATCATCAATGAGTTTTTAATTAATTTATTACGGTAGAGGATTTAGTACTCTTAAAAATATATTATTTTATAATATAAAATTGTTAATTAACGGTAAACGTCATAATATTTTACTTTTATTAAAAATTCAAATTTACACTTTTATTTGATAGTTGTAACATATTAATTAAAATTATAATAGTTATGTAAGCTAAAGCAAGTTTGTATACATATTACAGATTACACACAGTATATACTGTAATAGAGGCTAGAGAGATTAAGTTACAACCCTTTAAAAGTATTTATAGTTACTAAACTATATTTCTTTTTGATTTTATTTTTGGAAATAAATCACGTTCTACACCTATAAATTATATGGATCTAAAACCAAGCTGTATAAACTCAACAATAACTTTCATTATTATTTTTCCTTAAAATTTCAAATGTTATATGATTATTAATTTATGCGTATACGACGAAAAGTAATTTATCATCATTTTATTTTTAATTCCCGTATCAAATCCTTTATTTTTTAATAGTTTAAAATAATAGAATGGAAGTACGATTCTATTTTTATAGAATAAAAAAAACAAGCTAAGAATTTGACTATATTTATGAATCATATAATATTTAAATTATATTGTAGAATATTATTTATATAAATGTTACGACTATTTAATGGATTTTATCAATTTTTTTGAGAACAGGTTTCAAACACTTCGGGAAATGTGAATATGTGAAACTATATCTCGCTTACCTATTCATCTAACATGCAATTTGCGTTCTACTGGTGATATTACGATTTTAATATGTATTCTACCCAGGATATTATGAATGCTCTACCGATGTAATAATAATTTAATTCGTTTTTTTAAATATATATAAAATCAATTTATTTAGTAAAATTTGTTTTTTTTTTTTAAAATTAGGATAAGTTCGGAATTCCAACAAAAAACGATGGAGGCTAACCATAGGTACGAATAATTACATTTTCCGATGTAGTAGACCGTAATCTTGGTAGGTTGGTCGGTGGAAGAAAGCATTTTGTTCAGTGCGCTATAATGTGCATGATAACCGCATTTTCTATTTACTGTAGAAAAATATTAAATACCGGAGTCCAGAGATAAGTTACATCATATCCAACCTGTTTTTCAATAATTTTTTTCCAATGTTTTACTTTCTTTATCTTTAATCAAATATTTTTAATCTAAATGTAAATTAATAAGGGACTAATGCCCGGATATTATAAAATAATAGAGATATTTGGGCAAAACGTGTTTTTACTAAAATATCGAGGGAAATATGTAGGTATATTATAAATGCATTATGTGTGTTTATATCTAACAAACAATTTTATTTAAAAA
The DNA here is from genome assembly GCF_020882245.1 of Rhopalosiphum padi. Taxonomy (NCBI): domain Eukaryota; kingdom Metazoa; phylum Arthropoda; class Insecta; order Hemiptera; family Aphididae; genus Rhopalosiphum; species Rhopalosiphum padi. The sequence continues at coordinate 39,275,472 of NC_083597.1, forward strand.
AAATTTATTTTTAAGCTTTTATAAGAACAATCGAACGGTATGTGGATGAAAGAAAATAAGTTGAATTGGTAGTTTTCTGATTATAACGCTATTTTGTAGAAAAATAATGTCCCACCTAGTTTTCATCATCAAAATATTAGATTTTTTTATCTTAAACTTGTTTTGTAACAATTAATTGATACTAGTACAGTTCTATGGCATCCACTTATCCACTACCCATGATCTACTTTTTTTTTAAATTCTATTCATTCAATTACTTTTTTATTCAAAAGTATATATAAATAATGATGTATAATGTGAATTATATATTGAATTCACTCCCTCTTTGAAATGGCCAAGGGACATGCTTAAATAGATACAGTAGTATATTATATAATTCTATTAATACGATACTTTTTATATTTTATACTTATCATTTTAAATTTAAAAACATGTAGGTACATAGCTTTTCATAGAAATAATACAGAATTACTTATATACTATTTAAAAACAAATATTAAGTCTTATAACAACGTTTTACTTTATGTGTTATTAAAATATTACAAAAATAGCTAATAAGTATTGATGTAAGCCGTAATAATTGTACTTATCCGGAATATTATGCATATTAAATGTAATCATGAAAGTTTCTTGTACTCAATAGTTACAGCGTAATTTGTAGTATACTTGCAGTATTTAAACATAAATATAGTATGTATGTAAATATGTTAATCGACCTTACCTTATTAGCATTTTGTTTATGTCACATTCGTCCAAATTGAATGTATTATAAAGCTGATTATCTATACAGATATAATTCAAAATAATGAATATAATTCATCAATGTTCTATTGTAGAAGTTTAAAGTTTTGTTTTCATTTTAATTTCTTTAAATTTTTTTTTAGCCGATCACTAAACGTGTGAAAAAATTCAGTAAAAGACTAATGTGTATTGTGTCTTATGGGACAGAAATAACAAAGTGTTTGCTCATGTTTACTGTTTGTATAACCAGCCAATCGGGAACGTTTTGTAAAATGCTTAAGAGTTGTATTATGTATTAGAGGATGTCCGCACAATATTTTTTTGTCCTCGCCGTTTATCATTGTACAATGTATAGAAATACTATTCTTATAGATGTTCTTATTTTGCGCCTGTACGGTATTGTGTGGTTCGGGTTAAGATAACCATAACTCAATATTTATATAAATGAATGTTTTTTTCTTTTTTTGTCCACTATAGACTAAAAAATCGTCCAACACCATGCTTCAATGTTTTTCTGGAAAGCGATTTACGTCCGTTAGTCATTCGCTAGTATATTGTGGCTGTAACTTTTGTGTTTTGTAAATATACAATTTCCCAAACAAAAATCAATTGATCAATCTGTACCTCAAGTACGTGAGAATGGTATTGCAAGCTTCAAAAACGAATGAGCAATAGAAAAAAGGATAGGACTAAAATTGGTATATCCATGTATCTCACATTTTCAGATGTAGGGTAAAGAAAGGTATGTTTGTGATATATTTAATTTCGTGATATTTCTTTTGTTAAACTAGTTATCATCTAGGTATGATTTGACGTTATTTAGGTATTTACCGAAGGTATGTTCATTATAAACGCTAAAAGAAATATCACGAAATTAAATATATCACGAACATATCTTTCTTTACCCTATATGTAGCCTGTTTTGGAATCGTAAAACCTTTTGATTTATTCGCGAACGAGAAGCGAATTTAGCTTTTTACAGTTATTGCTTATTGGCATTAAACATTTTCTACCACTATAATAATAAAAATGTTATACTTATACTTTTTTATAAATATTAAATATAATACAGTGGACGCCACTTATATGATTCAAGCATATAAGATTCAGTCGCTTAATGGATTTAAAATTACCTGGAACGGACTCGGGCGTATCCTAGTATATAAAAAAAGTCAGTTCTAAGACTCAAATTTCGTAAAAATGGTACCTAATAAATAAACATTTTTTGTAAAAATAAAAAATAAATTGGTGTTGAAAAGTTACATTAGTTTTGAAAATTTATTATTTTTAAAATCTTCTATCTAAACTCTGAACATTTTGTAAATTGTCGAATATTTGTACGGATTATGAATATAAATTGTTATAATGAAAACAAAATAGGTAGGTATATACAATATATATAAATAGGTACACAATTCATGAAATTAAAAAAAATTACAATTATTACTTGTAAATATAAAACAAAGAAATTTATATTTATATTATAGGAAATCCACCTCTGTATGTATATACGCACACGAAAAGGAAAAACCAAAAATACTGTGTATCCAAAGCACTTAAAATGTCATTAAAACGAAACGTTAAAGGTTCAGAATTTTTTCGTAGAAAATGTACAAAAAGCCATAAAAAATTATTTAAAACAAATTAAATATTATCATAGCGAGTTTTCTGTATATACCTATTCAATTTCGGATGAAGGCGTAGCAACTCGTCCAGTGTAAAATATATAATTTTAAATGAATACATAAAATAATTGATATATAACTTTTAATTTTGTTCATTTAATCTATACAATATACATACTGAATCTAGCATTAGCGCGATATTAAAATATACTATAAAAACTCGTATTGTATTTATACATACATTAACGTTACTTGACACACCGTGAAATAATATTTTTTAATTTTCAACACACCAATTACTTGTGTTAAATATTTATGCAATAAATTTCAAACTATTTAATTTAAATTCTTAAGAAAGTAGTATATATATATATATACTATTATATGGTCCGTACTGAGTGTATTGACATACAGATATTAGAACTGGGTAATTTTTTATAATCGGTTATTTCAATATAAATCTCATCATCTAGTCACAATATGAGAAATACGAAGTGTTGTTTATGTATGTGATTGATAGAAACTAAATTTGGCACCGCATCCTCATAAAATATTATAAAACAATAGCGTTATTTAAAAAAAAAATATGTTTGTTATCATTGTATTCTGTATATTTTGTAGATGAAAATATAACCAAAAGCTAATTGAGCATGCAATATTTTACCAGAATGTAAATTGATATTATAGATACGTCTAGTTTTTATTTATTTTTTAATATAAAAGAAAAAACGAAATTCGGTTTGTCGTGAGAAATATATTCAATACGTAAATATTTAAGATTAAATATTTTTTTTTATAAAAACAAAAATAGTAGTTTTTTTTAAAGTGATTTTATATTAAATAATATAAATTCAAATGATCAACAATTCATAAATTGACGTGTAAATGTATTGAAAATTAAGAAATATATTGAATAAAATACAACCTATATAATCCTAATATCGATTGAAAGAAAATGGTTCATAATAAAATAATATTGTATTAAACCCATTTGATATGTACCAATATCGTTATATTGGAAATTTCACTAGGCATTATTAGAAGCAACATGTTTGGTGTCTTTGATAATTTCTCTCCGACTTACTGCTCTTAATATACGATACAGATTAAATAACGAAAAAACTTAAAATAAAGTCACGATAATATTATGTATATCAGTTTTAAAAGTGTTCACGTTGTTTTGTCTTTAGAATTAGTAATGGTAAAAATAATAATTGTTCATTATTTATTGGGTATTAGATTTATTGAAAATTATTGGTGATAATTGATTGGTATACAATATACTATAAAGGCTTGTGTATATAATGATGATAGACGTTAATAGTGGCTGTTCAATATATAAATTATGTTATGAGTTTTCATGTTAACGTATGAAGAGCTCTACAGTTTTAATTAAATTTTTCTTTTAGCTAATATTTTATATTATACAGTAGGTAGAGGTATACCTCCTAATAATTCGTATTGTCTGTCTAGTAGGTACCTTCGTACTTTCGTAAATACAAATCCCATATGACTGGCCTATGGGCTTTTCCGCTTCAATAGGACTTAAGTAATGGGACAGAAATACGTATATATATCATGTATTGGACTTAGTAACTTAAAAATAAGAGACATTCAACTGATTCAAGTTAAAAAATATTATCCTTTTAAAAAGAATTTAATTTACTGAATTTCAGTTTTACACTTTTTAACATATTAAAAGTAAAAACAGATTAATTATAATATTTTATCATTGTTGTCTATTTGTACTAGGTGCCTAGTTTTCTGTATATACGTATATCATATGCATTTATACTCATAGATAATACTCATAAGTCTAAAAACAAAGCTGTAAGCTAATCAAAACAATTAGAATGTAGGAAAGAGAACTTGACAGGGCATACTGAAAGGGTGTCAGTTGAACTGACTCAGTTCAGACACTCGATTTATTCGCTTCAGGGCTGTATTATTATTTATTATTGTAAATTCAAAACCTGCAATAGTAAATCATTGGAAAACAATTTCTCTGAACGCAGTGTTGCAATTAAAACTATATCAATAATATAAATATATCGCAAGTTTATGGTATAGTTTTTTGTTTCATTTCAAGTAATTACTGAGAAAATCGAAAAATTGTATTTTTAAAGTATCAATATTAAACTACTCAATTTGCAATCGATAGTGCTAGTGAATAATAAGCTTAAAAGACAATTATTAAATATTTTTTATTTATTAAAAAGTATTATCCTTAAATAAGTCTAAAAAAAATAAATTAAAATTAGATATTTTTATTTTCCTAAGTATAAATGTGGAACCAAATAAATTTAATTGATTCGAATCTTTAAAATGATGACAATATTAAAATGTTTTCGATTAGAAGAATATACAAAGTACTTCCAAAAATCTATCATCATTCATCAACGTAAAGGGTTTAAAATATTTTTTATTAAGCATTTTAATTATTTAAGTACACTGTATTAACAACAATCTACTAATGGTTTCAAAGTTTTCAAAAGTATTTAAGTTTATAAATCAATTAAACATATTATACAGTAAATTATAATATTTAAGAAATTATTTTCTAAATACTTATGACATTATACTATATTATTCTAAACTTTATTAAATTTTAAAATTAAAAAAAAAATGTTTTACATTAAACGCATTAAATGGCAAAAGTTGTAGTTTCAATCATTTCAGTTTGTATTCAATTTATTTCAATTACCTACATACCAAATTAATAGTTACATGGGTACGTTATACCTATAATTTTTTTAAATATAATTAATATCGTATTAATTTTGCATTTATTGATTTATAAATGTTAATTTAATAGAGATATGGTGATAAGGGATAATTAAATTATAAAATTATTTGAAAGGATTTGTGAAAAATCTACAGAACAACTGTACTTACATGAATTGATTATTATCTTGCTCTCAAAAATATACAAATATACCTATAATAATAGTCTGTTATCTTAAATTTAAGCTTTTGGAGACATCTATAGTAAATGTACTATATAAAAATTTCACGATTCAAAATTGAAAACTATAATTACAAGTATAATTTAACAAAATAATATGGTATTTATAATTTATTATAAAAATAAATTATTTCTCGCGACTAATCAATTGACATACATCTCATTAAATTATTACTATATTTACTATGTTTTAATAAACATACAATATGGTAATATGGTTTTATAAACATTTCTGAACAGTATAATAAAATAAAGATTCCTACTACAAATAAACCAAATACAAAACAATTTAATTACACTTGAGAAGTAGAAAGTTCAGTTTTATAGAATGATTTAATGAGTAATATTTTAGTGGACAGTGGCCGAGACCTTTGAGAAAATTGAATTTTCTTACGATGATTACAAATTGAAATTTTATAGTTACCATCAGCGCTTTATTGTAACAAGCTTTTATGTGAAACATAAATACAAAATAATCTTTAATAATGTTATTTATCAACAATTAAATACTGTACAATTTTTGAATTATTACTTTATATTATTATAACTACTTATACACAGCTGCTTACACAGTTATTCATATTTGTTACACCTGATATTGTTTTAAAGTTAAATGAGTTACTTTTAATAAATCTAAGTAATATTATATAATATTGAGACAAAAATGAATTAATGGTTTTAAATTTTAGTTTAATATCTCATAATTCAACATTATTTATAGGAATGAAAGCGTTAAAAGTAATAACTAACCACCTGAGGTACTCCTAGTAAAAATATTATACAAAATTAAAAGTTTAATTTTAACATTTTTAAGTAGAACGAAATAATTTGTTTTTTTAATTTATAGAACTTCAGCCAAACGTATAGGTGTAATGCACATCATTACTCATTGTGGTCTGTAGTGAATAATTAAAACATTAAAAAGAATCATATTCAATATTGTAATATTTTGTAATGTGTATTTAAATTTTAAAATGATGTAATAAAATAGAACATATTACTGTATAATACATTAAATAATTGTAATTTTAGATTTCATAATCAGAAAATGTATATTTAATTTATATTTGAAAAAATATCTACTTATTTTCAAATGTATCCGTTAAAAATTAATTTTAATTATTGAAAAATTATTTTATCACCTTGGATTGACTTTCCTAGTTTTAAAAAAAAAGATACATAATATGAGTAATAGTTTGTTAATTATTTCAATTAATTACTTTGATACCCTCAATTAATTACAATACATTTATAGCTATGTAATTGAAACGTTATAAAATGTATGAGCTATAAATATTCTGATGTTATCACTTATGTTTTTTTATGAACATTTTTGGGTAGGTATTAAAAAAACATCTCTAAAAATTCATAACCCTAATCCAATACATAACTTGAAAATTAAGCTTAATTCAGTGTTAGTTTTTAAATTTTATGATAATTATTATTTATTAATATTATATATCGTTACACCGTACCAAATTGAATAAGACAAATGAAAAAATTGATTTTTTTAATTTTATGTTTAGTTTTAATTCTATTTATAATGTATAGAAATTAGCCATCACTTAACATGCCTTTCTTTTTATAAATGTATTACACTTTCATTGTATAATATATGCATATAATATAGATATATAACTGATTTATATACTATTAAATGCACATAAATTTCGTTAATGAAGTTATTTTTTTTTTCAGAAATATTTGATTAATTAAATAATAATTATAATCATAATTAATATTTCTTATGATTCTTTGAAGTATTTAGAGTCGTTCATATTTGTGACAAATGGAATAATATTACAACACCTAATTTAATTACATAAAATATCATATTACTTGGAATTTGTGATGTATTGTTGGTGTTGTAGTCTGTGCCGTCAAACGTATCCTAGAAGAAAATGTTATTATAAATATTGTTATGAATTGTTATTTATACTTAATAGAAAAAAATAAATCGTACGTACCACTGTCATGTTTGAAACAGAATTTGTCTTTTGTAAATCGACATGTTGATTTCGCCTTTTCTGGCTGTGAATCCGATGTATCGCTCTCAGCCATAGCTCTCTAAAACACAAAGAAAATTCGAATTAAGGTGGTTATAATAATAATAATAATTGTATAACATTAATTGAATATTAGTACTACCCATTGCTGTACATAAAATATGGTTTTTAAACTAACTAATTTTACATCAACGGTTAACAAAAAAGGATAATATTTTATTGCTAAATAAGTATTAGGTATCTTCCAATAACGTGGTATAAGTATATATTATGCGAATGACGCGATGTACCAATATGCTATCTCTTGTTGAATCAAATCATACAGCTCAAAAGAATAAATCCGTGTTGCTTCAGCTATAAACAAAAATATCAAAAAAAATAAATTGAATTCTCATCTCTATTATGTTTTTTGTTACTTAAAGTAAGATTCTCCAGACAATGTAGTCTCTATGTCAGAATATTCATCATCAACCCGTTGTTGAGATATCAATCTAAATAACTGTAAGTACGTCTTGTTATAACATTTACAAAAACCTTTTTCTTTTTATTCAAACATAAAATGTACGAGTCAATCACACTAAAACATGATTTATTCGTAGATTATCACCGGTCTGATATAACTTTAGTATATCCTTTAGTATAAGCTGATTTGACTATTAATAATATATTTACATCATTTTAACATGTATAAATAGCAAAACACCAACAGTAAATTATATATATATGCCATTCGGAGGGTTTAAAGTGGAACAAAATGGCGAAAGGTGCTGTAATATTCTCTGTATGATTTCTGTAATATTTTGAACTTTTACAAAAATGTATCTTAAATGATTCTGATTTTATTGAATTGTTATTTAAGCACATTGTTATAACCGATGGTAGGGAGAGTTCTTGTGTTCATTAATATTTCAAAACTCTAAATAAGATACCCTATAATGATATGAATTAAATTTACATGTACACTTTTCATTTTGACACCATATTTTATTTTTATTCAAACTAGCATATATTTCTTCAGAATTTAAACTATGTGATGATTATACATCATAATCTTTAATAAAAACATATTTTTATGAAATAATACAATAGAAACATTAATCGAATTTTCTTTAGAACTTACATTATACGTACCTATTAACTTGCCTTGATAAAATAAAATATACCAAATACAAAATGCGATATAAATAAAATAAAAAGTATAGAATCAAACATATTATGGATTAGTGAGATGATAAAAAATAAATAAATAAGTTTATTCTGTATGTAATGATATTTGTATGAAACCAAAAATGTTTTAATGAAATAACTTCATAATAAAATAATAACATTTTGATAATAAATAATTTTTTTGAACACAGAAAATAAATTATTTCCTAAGATTCAAATTGAATGTTCGAATGTACTAGTTTACCATTTGAAGAAAATATTAAAGAGAATGATTCCTAGACGTGGGGTCAGAAGTAGGAGGACTGATAACTATTGCGCCGTCTTTAAATCGTATCAATAGGATATATTATTTAGTGTTCTCACTTATCGTTAATTAGATTATTAACATAGAATCTCGTGGTTTGTATTGTATAAAATAAATATTTGTTTGATATGAATTTACATCTATCACGCCTGACTGTTACTGCTGGGTATAGTTACTCTTTTCAAGCTTCCATGCCTTGTGTGCACATTTCCCGAAATGTTTAGAAGAAGACATTTTAAATAATAAGGTATAAAAACATAATATAATAATAAACATCAAATTTATTTTGGGATTAACTATGTTTTAATAATGTTCTATGGAAATCCGGAAGAATATGTAAATAAGGACTAAAATAAGAAAACTAGCAGAATGATTGATGTCATTGATGAAATAACGATATATCGTTTATCATATATCGCTTAATCGTTTATGTAAGGGATTTAAAAGTCATCGAAAAGAGTCTTATTTGGTTATTAATATTATTAGGATGCACAGATGATTAATTTGATATATGTTAGTACCTTCTTTGCTATTTATATATTTTATATAATATTATCAAGTATTAAATAAGTATTAAGTCAATTTAAAGTCTATAATAACATTTTAATACAGTATATTAAATTCTAAAGAATAGTTATTTTTAAACCTAACTATATTAAACAGTTTTTTTTTTTACTTGTATGACTAACAAATCAATAGTTTATGAAAACAATTTTTACTATAAGACTATATTTTTGTAATATTAGGTATAATTTAGAATAATTTTAAACAAAATTAATACCTATTTATATATATGACCAACTTTTGTAAGAGATTTTATACACATAAAATTAACAAACCTCGATAAATAATTCGTATTGTGTTTATTTAACCGTATATATTTAAATATTATATTAAATCAGTAAATATAATATTATGGCTATGGCAGTTAAATAGAACAGATTTTGACATAGAGTGAACATTTTCAATAAAACTCGTAATATTTTTTAACAACACTTTATTGCGTCGCGCATAACGTGTAAAACGTACATATATCTAAAACAGTCTCAGCATACAAATTAATGTTTGTCTGGGATTGAATTTTAAGCACGTGGACGGCGTTGGTATTTATATTATATATATAGTTACCGGTCGTTTATTAAGATGATCTATTTAAGGCATATTACGTCGCTTGCGTTCATATTGTTAATCTTCACAAAAAGCAATGCAAACACATTATGAGTCACGTTTATACTTTCAAAATTAATTATTTATTGAAATAGCTGTACACGATATGTACGTACCTATATATTATTATGGTATTAAATGGCACCAGTAAATAATATACCTACAAAAATAAATTTATTATATACGTTTTTGTAGGTCATTCAATAGGCACTGGACAAGCTCAGTGATACAAGTTGCGGGCCAGTCATACCGAACGGCTCATTCAGCCGTATGTATATGTTTCAGTCAATTGTGTTCATATATAATATGATAATATGGAATCCGATTTTGACGTTGTCAATGAATGAATTTGTAGAATTGAAGGACACAATTGAAATGGAACAGATATGTTTTCAGCTCAAAGACACTTTATTTATTTATTTCTCCCAAATCACTGAAGTTTAAATATTTGTTATTCCGTTTGTCCGTGAATTTATTCTTTTAATTTAAGATTTTGAATTAAATTATTATTAAAAATTCAATAAGAGCATCATAATGTTTTTGCAATGTTTTTTTTTGGATTACATACATATTATATGAATGCATAGTAAAACAGTTAAATTCAATAAGTATTTAGAGTAATAATTGATTTATTTATAGTATACATATTGAAATTATGAAAATTGTTGATTTTTTAAAGCGAGAAAACTAGACGTTAGATAATAACTATAATGGGCATGCAACAAACACACTTGCTCAAACCTACTGTATAATATGACAGGTAACGACTCTACATAAAATGAAGCAAACATAATAGACAACATCATTTCTAATTGTTTGGGTGAATTTAAATCTATACTTTATCCCTTACTTGACACTATCATTTTTAAAACTAATCGAATACAAAAATAAAAAATAACTCACACCTCAAACTTGTTCCTTATAACTCATAATAGTATAGAGTAGTATGGGTTATCCCATAATAAAAATAAAAATAAAGTGGTGTTGCTTGTTTATCTAAAATTTAGAAAAAAAGACATTAAAAATGTAGACTAATATTATGTAAATTTAGTATAACACGTATAGGTGTATAACTATTATTTCATGATGAAGTATCTCCAATTCCTGCCTCTTAGCTCATATTCTATTTTTGTATTTTCATATCTATATTATTTTATCTATTAAGCGTACTATTTAGCTCTATAACTGATGGTATAAATAAAAAGTTGTGTTAAAAAAAAATTAAGGTAATAAATGTAAGTTAACAACAAAAAATCATTAAAATATTATTCGTTTCTGATAATTTGCAAAACACTTTAATAAAAATAAAAATAAAAATTGAAATCAATTCAACTATAGTAATTGAAAAAGTTTTATACACACACACACACACACACTCAACCTAACGTAGCTTGTTTTGATTCGTTTGTGTACGAAATGATTTAGAAACATCAAACCAGAACTAATAGAAACAGAAACCATTATATAAACGAGTTTGTTATTTCTGATGCAATAACAAAAGATTTATTCCAAACTTCGATTATTTTTTTTTTTTTGCAATTGTCAGGTGTCTATATATAATATAAAAAGAATAAATAAATAATACATTTAATCGCTTTCTGCCTGGAGTATATCATAAGATGCCACATTATTCGACGACATATTTATGACTTCCGATAGTAGAAACTGGAAACATACGACTATAATATTAATGATACTTTAATTTATTATTATGCATGTTAAAAATATTAATTTGTTCAGAATGTATTGAAAAAGTATAAAGTTAAGTTCAAGTAAAAAAAAAAAAACAACTTTATAATAGTATGATAATATAACTAGGTATTTTCAATAAAACCGTATCTAAAAATTAAATATGATTCATAATGTCTAATCCATCATTTATTCCTGGATCAATACCAGGAAATGATAAAAATTATCTTTCAGAATAAAGTTAAAAATAATTTTTTTTTTACATATTTTTTATGGCTGTAAATTATAATTCATAATATTTATTCAAGAGGCAACCGGAATACTTACAAAATTACTAGACTACCTATGCAGAAGTCAGTGGGTATTATATGAAATTTAAAAAAAAGAAAATATATAAGTCGATATTTACTTATCATAATTATGAAGAAATGTTAATTTGGTTATAAAATAAACTATTTAGCTTATTATAATTCTTTAATACTAAATAATTATATTATACTTATACTTCTATGATGATAAAATATCATTAGCTGTTTTCCGTTAAACTAAAACTGTCATCTTAAATGTCCGTCATCCTCATCTCTCTACTAGATTCGTCGGTTATGGATATAATTATATATAATGCTACGTGTGCTAAAACACTAATAACTACATATTGACAACTATGACGATAAAATTATGTGAAAGTTATAACAAACTAAATATTATAAAATATAATCAGTAATAGTAAGTCAGTTGTAAATAGTTGGAAGTAGATAAATATTAAATTATAATAATAAACGAATATATTAGATATTATTATATTTTATCTATATACATTCAAAACTTTTGATAACCAAAAACATTTTGTTAGTACAAACCGTTATAACTATTATAATACATAAGTAGAATATTCATTTTAAAATGTTTGAAATTTTAAATATATTATTAAACATATTGTATTATTTTATGTTTTATGAATACAAATTGCTAATAACCCTACATGTTTGTAAGTAGTTTAGATTTGCTATGTAAAATATAGGTATATTATGTTATATTACATACACAATATGTGGTCATTGGTCAGGCACATTTTTACGGTTTAGAAAAAGGAGATTACATAACATTCCATGTAACCCACACATTTTTGTAATGTAACTTTTAGACGGTTAATTTTGTAAATACAAATAAAAAAATGAAGATGATATTTATCATAAAAAATTATAGAGTACCGGGATGATAATTATATTTATTGAATTGATACACGTTTTTTCTACTTCAACTGAATTGTAATACGATCAACAGTTCTATATATCGGTGACTCTATATACTCATATGTATCTAACCTGAATGTCTCCAACCTTACAATATTAATCCATCACGACATTAATAATGCATTACTTTACCCCTTTTTCAACCCTAGAAATACCTGTCACAGGAAAATAAATTAATTGCCTTGAAATAGAAGTAGAAACCCATCGAGAATACCAAACAAAGAGTATTTATGCATATCATTTAAAACGTTTAATTTCAATGTTTTTAGACATAACTGATTTATCTGTCGGCACGTATATAATGAGATTGTTTTTACTGAAAGAAAATATTGCATTTATGATTAGGAGTTAATGAATTATCATTAGGATTATTAAACTATAATTAAATTACTAACATGTACATACATCTTATTTATCGTTTTATATAAAAATATAATGTTATACATAAATATAAAATAACTTTGGGATAACGCGTGCCTACAGCTAATAAATAACTTGACTTTGACAAGCATGTCTAAAAATATTAAACGAACATTATATCTAGTTAACTCGTCTCTTCTAGATACCAATATAGTAAACAAAAAAAAATCAAGTTTGATAGTATTATAAAGTCTACACGAACAACTGTATTATATAAACTGTAGTAATCATAAAAATAATGATAACTGTAAACATAAAGGAAGTTTACTTTATAAAAATAAAATAAAATAATTAATAGAAGAAAAATATGAAAAACGTAGTCAAATAACGTGACACGACGAGTATCAATTATGCTTTTATTTTAGCATTAAACAATATGAATTATTTAAGATTATATAGATAAAATGTAAAACGTTTAACTATCAATGCATTATTGTCATGTGACAAAGCATATTAAACTAAACAATTGTTAAATTGTCAACGATATGCAATATGCATAAAATAATTTATAGACTCTATTATTATATAAATTAACATTTTTACATATTTTTTTTTATATGGCAAATAGTTTAGCAAAGATAACTTAGTTGAAAAACCCCAGTTGACTTTTTTAAATTATTAAAGTTGAACTACATAGTACATACTACAACATCCAAATTATAGATCAATTAAATTATGTACTAAAATATACACGTTATAATATTATAATTCATCAGTTGAAATCCTAGACGATTCTTAACCAGCAGAAAATTTAAGATATAAAATGTTCCAAAATATGACATATATCGTGCACGGTATCAGATAAATATTTCTTAATACACATAATATGCAATTTTTATATAATTTTTTTTTTATTTTAAAATGTTTAACAATTCAATGTTTAACCATAGCGTATACCATGTATAGTATAGTTTATGGTATATTCAAATATTTACAAATCAATATTTCGACATTTAAATGTTTGATCTATGTCAACTTCATTTTATACAATGATGTATAAAATGACAAGTTCTTTATATTTTCTTAAGGTGACAGTTATTGAAGAATACCGAAAGATGAGGTCCTCTGGGAAACCTTTTTGGTACTCAAGTACTTATTTAAAATTATCTATATGGAATTGTATAATAAAAAATAATGTCAACACACCTACGAGTATATTGATACAACTAAATTTAATGTTTTTGAGAAAATTGACACACATATCTTATAACGTACATTTAAAGGCATAACTAATTCTAAATTCATTAAACATATTCAAAAACTTTAAAAAAAAATTCATCTTGAAAACTTCAATTTTACTAAAGGAAATGTATTGTGATTCACACAAAACACAAAGCATACATTATCACAATAAATGGATGGAAAAAGAAATCAAATACATCGATAAACTTCAGTTGTTATTTATAGAATATCATCATAAGTGTTTGTAACAATGTCGTTATTATTATGATTATAATCATAAGTCATAACTAAGCGAGACTATTCTAATTAACTAAAATGGTTCTTATATACTTAATTAGAATATACACAAGCCTACCGTGTAGATGTAATAGCATTGTTAGTGTTAAGTATCTATAATCTATATGGTAGGTATATTACATTACGAACAATTAATATCATTATTTAGTAGGTTAATATCAGAATATATAGTTTATATAACTTAATAATTGATATAGTTCAATATTTATTTTAACTCACAGTCATATAATATTTTTTTATAATTTCAAACTTAGTATATCTGTTAGATATAAATTTATTTTAGTTCCAAAACTTAAAGGTAAAATAAGCCACGTTAAAAAAAAATGTTAATAATTATATTAATGATTTAATTGAATACTTTACTTTTGATAAACTTTCACTTCCCCCACTTTAAAAAACAATTATATAATAATATTGATAATCTCTGTAATATATTATATTGTTATATTCTAAAGTGTAATAATAAATAGAATAATTGCATGAGAAGTCAAAAATATTCTATTACTAAACAGTATTTCAATATTTCATAATAAATACGTAGAATGTTCTAAGTTTACTATTACATTTTATAATACTGTTAAAATAATTTAATGAAATAACTAAAGTAAAGGAAAGTTACTAAATGTCTGTAACTATTAACGTTTAATAGATTATTTGATAAAGATGCAATTTTACAGCTGTAAAACTTCATTTTTAATTAAAATATACAATTTGATGTTTAGTTGATATATACTAGTATTTTAATTTTGATTTTTAAACATAAATATTTTACAATATATTTATTTGGATTTAAAAATAAAGTTATATTTTTCGTAAGCAATAATAAATAATCTGACGATAAAATAAAAACAATACGGTCGCGGTTTTTAAGGTATAATATGAAAAAAATATTTACGCCGCAAAGAATAATAATAAACATTTAAATGACAACGAATAATTATAAGTTATAACATACGTATATAATACGACTCAAACTGTTGGTCACATACACGCACACAAACATTAAAGCAATGTACCACAATATAAATTACTATATTATCCTATTGTAGGTATATACATTATAATATATAAGTATTACATATATACATAGTCTTTTAGTCGCATTAATCATATCCCCACGGAGGGACGATGGGTAACAAAAATATCAGAAACCGTTCAACAACAAGTCGTTACGACAATCCAGAATATTATAAAACTTTCACATACGCTTGCAAAGGCCAATGAACAATGTTTTTGAACTTTATTACGACCAGACCCCGACCCGGCTCTGCCAACCGACGTCAATCCTTCGCGTACTTTGCCATGCCATACACACGCACAAATGCATACAATATATATGATATTATATGTACATAGAGCAGACGAATACCCGTAGTATATATTATATATTTCTTAAGCCATCCCTTTGTCATAGAGACGTATGCGTACGGGGAGTTAATGTGAATATGTGCGTTTTTGTGATTTTGTTTTCACGCACAACGATATCTTTTCGCGCGATGCACGTGACGTACATTTTTATTGTCCACTCGGCTTTTAACGGCCACCGACATTATAGTCGGAATATTGTTTTCTCCGGCTCGTCCTATATACCATCATATACCATATTACTACATGCACCCTTCTATTTCAAACATCCGACGGGTAACGGTATTATGGCTTTTCAAGTATGTGTGTATACTAATGAAATCTAATAACAAGGTCGGCATCAGAATGGCAAGAACAAGGGAAATTTACGATTGCTCTCTCTCTCTCTCTCTCTCTCTCTCTCTCTATATATATATATATATATATATATATATATATATATATATATATATATGTCAACCCATCATAACCGAAATCCCAAGTAAGTGCAGGTATATTAAATAAGATGAAAATATTACTACGGAATGTGTGATATTCTTATATTTTATGCGAAGCAATATTTCTCGAATATCAACAACTATAAATGACTATAATAATGTTTACCTACCGAATGTAAATTTTACACACACACACACACACACACACACACACACACACATACAAAAATTAAAGTTTTAATGCTTTTGTATGAAGAATATTTGAATTGATTGTATATTGAATTTGTATGGGTCGTATATATGATTTCCAAGTAATGAAAATAATTTTCTTAAATTTACGTAGCTGTAAATTCCAATAAATATCAATGCATCACAATAGTATTTGAAAACTATTAAGTATTACATTTTTTAAGAACGCACTAATACTAAGTGAGTGTGTTAAGTCATTAAAACAAGTGTAGCAAGACACTATATGTACCTTGTACCTAGTTAATTAACAGCTAAATGGAGTTAAATTAACTCTGTCGTAGTGCACTGATTAAGACATAAATTGTTGGACACATGAGTTATATTATTAAACAAAGAATAAAAAACAATAGGGAATAATTCCCGTGTGCCGCACAACTATACATATATAGTGATATAGATACTCAAAACGTTGAGCATAATTATTGTTCGATAGTATATAGCAAAAAAAAACAATAGCTTAAATTATAAATACATTTTTATTTTTATTTTTATTTATTAAACATGCATAAATTAAATAAACGTTTTTAAGCAATTTGTTATATTCATAGTTTAAACAATTACTAAAAAAAAATAGTTAAAGTATAATATTATATGTACAGGGTGAGTTACCATGTTGTTCGCCTTGTATATAGTTATACCTTAAACATTATGTGAAAGTATAAATTTAGAATTTACTATAAATTATAAAATAATTTTTAGGAAAATTAATAATTTATATATTTTATTTATTTGCATTTTTAAGTTTACCTAACTTAATCTTCTAAACTTTGAAATCGTTTATAATATAAATACATATTTTCTTATAACAATAGGAATAAAAGATAAGAATTTATAGGTATAATATTTATAATAATAATAATAATAATAAATAAATAATAGTTACTTAATAAAAGAATAGTGAATTAAAAGTGCCTTAGTATATTTATGTTTGATATAACATATCATAACCTTTTTTTTTTAAATATTAATGATTAAATCAGTACCAATATATTATTTATGATTGTGTAAAATGCATAATAATATTTAGATCAAAAGCTAAACAATAATAAAACATAATATTATAAAAGCATTGTTTCTTTACAAACCCATTTCTATATGTATAAAAAGACATTTATAAACATTTAAAATGAAATAATAGTAAAATCAGCGAAGTGTACCTATTTGAATTTAGAATTATACAAAAACTTTTAAAACTGTTTGAAGTATACGTACGTATATGTTTTTATTTTTATACCGACTGTTTCATCTATGCTTGACTGTCAGTTTTACGTTGTCTGAAGATAAAAAAATATTACTTACATTTTTATTATATTTTTAAAGTTTAAATCATTTTTTATTAAATGTTTTCTTGCAAATATTTCTCAAATCTATGAAACATTAGTTTTTATATTATACACAATTAAATTTAACAATTTAATATCAACTTGATAAATAATATTAATTAATATAATGACGAAGAAATAGTTTTTGAATTTCAAAATAAATAAAACTTATTATTCAGAATAGCTATAGCTTTAAACACAAATTTGCATAATTATATGTGCTCCTATATTATAATGATATATTACCTACTAAATTTAAAATTGACTAAATTAAATATACATTTTTATAGTTGTAATACGATTTTTAATTAAATAATAATCTTAGTGAAAATTGCTATGTGATATTATTATAGATACAATTTTACATATGCACATATTATCTTCAAGTACTGCAGTTTGGCAAAGAGATGTAATGATACTAAAAGGCCTTAAAGTATATGAGAAATGTTTATACTATTTCACCAAATCAAAGCAATGCCTTGTCATTTTATTATATATATTAAGAAAATTTCGTTATAAAAACGTGTACTATTATTATCTCTGACCTTTATTTGGCTAAACCTAATACCGGATAAGGATTGACTGACTGAACCGACCGACTGTACTTTTGACAAAAAAAATATCACTTAGACAATGACAAAGGTGAAGAGCTTTTTATATGTATAGAAATAAATGTGAATTTATTTGTGTAACTAAAATTAGTTTTAATTTAGTATGAAAGTACACATTTAGTATTATGTAGTAAAATTATAGTGATGTAAATTATATATTATGTATTTCAATATGAACCACGATTACCATAAATTATAATTAGGTAGTTCATTATAATTTAGATAAATATATAAAAATGCTATTTCTTACACGATAATGTTACTGTTTAAAAATATAATATGAATAGTAAAATGATAGTTACTGATTATGACATATCTGTTATATGCACTTCAGTAAAAATCTAAAGGTTAAGAATATAGGTATACAAATACATGTATAGGATTTTTTTTAATTTCTTTTTTAATATAATATTATAATCGATATTTGATGTTTAATTATTCTAGACGTATATATGACATGGATACAAAACAATAATATATAATTTATTATAGGTAGATGACTCTTGAGTATTTAAAACTGTGTAACATAAATCGTATTTTTAATCGAGAATTTCAGAAACAGGAAATAGTGTATTCTTTTTTAGTACTTTTAAATAAAACTTCATATTCGATTGTACTTAATGGCGACATTACATTTTCATATCGAATTATGTGCACATGTAACCGATCCATTACTGAAAGTTTAGTGTCACGTGCTCACTGTAAAATCCAATACTATAGTTAACATGAGTAATTTGACTCCTCTGGTTGTCAACGTGTAATACGATCATATGGTTTTTAAATATGCTGTTAGAATGGTAAACATCTCCTGTATGGAGACTATGTATAGGTCGGTCACTCAGCTAGTTGTTTGATTTTAGTTGATGTATTCCGTTCTTGAACCAACAATGCCGAGTAGGAATACATAAATGACCAGTTGTAGGAGTGATGGAATTTTCAAATAAAGCCCATAGGAAAAGGGTATATATATGATGAGATGTGGATATTTTTTTTTGTTATCGTATATATGATGTACACAGACGTGGAGAATAAATCTAAAACGAAATGACAAGGGAAGAGTCAGAGTGCGGTAAATAATACATTGATAAATACTAGACCGTATACTAGATATGAGAATTGAAAAAAAATATGTTGAATGGACTGTCGCTAACTCAACAATGGCAATGATCAAAATGATCATGGCCGCGGATTCGAGGGAAAATATTGAAGTTTGTCTCCACTTGTCGCTATCGCTATAGGTTTGTGTGTGGCTACAGTTATAATTTATGAATATTTCGACCTATTTCACGTCAAATATTTGAAGTTTTTTTTTTTTATAACTCACATTTTAAAATATTTCTGCTTTTATTCTGGCAATATTTACAAGTTAATTTATCATAAATGTGCTAACGATCAAAGTTTTAATACAAAATATCTTAGTAACTATTATTAATAAACAAACCGTAAAAAGCTTACTAAATAGTAGAAAATAGTTGGTAATTAAAATGTCTAAAGTTGTTTTGATCCATGATGGATATAAAATTAAAAAATAAATCATTATGATAAACTATTGTACTTTAACTAAATATGTAAATGAACATGATAATAAATAATATATAGACAATATAGAAGAAAATATATTATAAATATAATAATTATATATATATATACTCCTGGGTTTATTATTCTTTAAAATATTTAATCTATTTTAATAATTATTAACATTTACGTTGAACTATAAAGTATTTTATAAACAAATATTTTTAAAAAACTATAGTAGGTATACATTGTCATATTGTGAATACGTAATAAGTACAATTAAAACTATTTAATGAAATCTATTGAATGACAAGTAATTCAGTGATACAATTTTTATAAATAGTGACGAAATTTATTTTTTAAATTGTTTTGTCAGTTATTTTTAATTTTAATAAACTAATATATAATTTAACTAAAAAAAAAAAAAAAATCAGTTGTTTGTGCTTTAACAGTATAATTTATAGTTTTATTCATTTATTAATCCCGTATATTTAATGTTATGCTAGTGTTTTCGTCACATTTAAAAGTTATAGGTACATATTGGTAATATTGTTAGTATTTTTTTTTACCGAAAACTAATGGTTTTTAAAATAACCTTGTAATTATTTATCTGAAAGATAATACTTTGATTTTCGTCAAGTATAATAATAGCACAATGTTTTGAAATAAAATATTTCGATATTGGACCTCTTCGTATAAAATCCAAACTTCCTAATTAGTCAGCGTTCGAATACAATTTAAAAAAAAACGAATATAAAAGGATAGTTCAAGGGGGAAAAATGTGGAATTAATTTGATTCGCGCACGCAGTCCACGTAAAGTAATTTAAATTGAAATTCTCTGTAGATAGAGTTTACAGGATGCCTTCGTGTACTGTAATCCTACATTTAGATGAAAGGAAGAAAAGTTTGTTTTTTTTTTTAATTTTTAAAGTATTTTATAAATTCATTATAAAATTTCTGACAAAAATTAAATATTTTCAATTATTTATTATTTGAGTACATAATTTGTTTAATTGATAGTGATAAAACAATTTTATTTATTATTAAATGTTAAAGATTAGAAAATAATGAAAATCGTTACCTTTTAAATTTTTAACGCCCTTTATATAAATGCTCAAAGATATATTTTTTAACAAAATATTATGATACATATTTAAAAAAAATATATTAAACATAATATGCATATTAAAGTTTTGCTTTTAACAATATCAGCGTTGAATACTTCGATGAATATTGTAATATTTAAATTGTTGTTAATATACATGCCTTATAGGAGTTGTGATGATTAACATCTAAAAAATGTAAAGTTTGTTAAAAGCTATAATGAAAGAAGATTTACAAATTATATTTCAAAATTAAGATAATTTAAGCAATTCATTACTGTTTATTTTTAAACATTCAAGCTGTTTCATTAAGATACAATAATAATTAATGTCACGAGATAAGGGAAAAATGTTAATTATATTGTTTTATATTTAACTGTCTTAAATAATAATATGAACAAAATAAGAAATGGAGTTGCATATTTATAGTTTAATTGGTTTTACTGTATTTGTATTTAGTATTAACCTTGGTAAATAATAGGACTAATATGAATTAATAATTAATATCATACAGCTATTGAGCTATCTTTGAAAGTTAGAAACATTTCTTTTTTTACTTTACTAGAAGGTATAATAGAAGGATTACCAGAAAAATTATATAATAGGCGTATATATCATCAGACGGAATTAAGCCATAAATATAATTCCAAATTTGGGATTGAACTTTATAACTTCAATAGTATTTAAATATGTAGAATAAAAAACAAACAAAAAAATAAATTGAGTTAAGTAGTAAATATCAAAAAGTTTAAGCTTTATATAAATTATCTATATAAAAAACCTATTCGATTCATTAGGTTTTTTTTTAATATACTATATTTGTATTTTGTCAACATGTATTTTATAAAATGTGCACTTTAATTTATTATAACTCATCTTATATACTTCTCCTAATTTACGTATTTTTCCTAATACACATTAAAATAATAGTAACTTCATACTAACATAAATATGAGTTATATACTGAAGCTTAAAATATTACTAAATAAATTAACACCAGTTTGTGTTGTAGTGTATATAAATATTTACTAAAGTAAGTTACAGTAAAACGAATAACATAATATCAAGATTTATCGGACTGTTATTTTCAAAACAAGATATTTTAAATAAATGTACGAAATACTTATACTTTATGAATTAAAAAAAAACTAAAAAGTTATGTTTTAAAAATAACTGTATTTTGCAGTTTTTTTGAATGAATATCAAAATAAGCGTTTAAAAGGTGGGTAGGTGGTAGAATTTCATGGTTACGATTTTGCTAATTACTATATGTATAAATGTATCATTATAAAAACTAATTTATATGACTAATTGAGTATACAGTGTTAAAAAATTTAAATGTTTATTTTTTGAAAAACGAAGAACAAAGTAGTAATTTTATCACGTATTTACTAACTTTTAACATGATAATGAAATGTACTATATATATATATCAATACTACTGATTTTGATCAACTGTCTATCAATGTAATACGTGCTGTAGTAGAATACAACGCGATAAAGTGAAATATTTACCTTATTCTAGTAAGACGTTTTCAAACAATATATTTATATTAATTTATTAAATTGTATTTATTTATTTTAATTAAAAAATTATATATTTCACTAATATTACATAATTTTCTTTCGTTAGTCATGATCAAAACTTGAATTTATGTGTGTTCTAAATCGTTATTAAATAGAACATACAAGTAATAAAGATTGTATAAACAACCCTTAAAAAAATATAATGATAATAACAAATAAATTAGTAACCTATAAAGTCAGGGTTAAACAGATAAAAATTGTCTTTATTGATACAATCTAAATAGCATCATTTTAAATTCAATTTGGCTTAAAACACTCGAATCAACATCTTAATTAATCACACAGCTGATAAAATAATGTTTTATATTAAACGTATTGACATTTTTTTAAATCAATATTCAATAAAACTATTTTTAATTGTTTAAAATGACTGAAGACAACATAACAAATAGCAGTGAATCAGTTATTTCGACTTTCGGTATTTTTAGATACTTCATATAAAATTATACACTTTTAGTGTACTTAGATTAAATTACATATTTTTTTATTTTTTTTTTTTAGAAATTAAGAATGATCTTCAAAAAATGATTGTTGATGCATTTTCATTGTTTACAAGTGCAGACAATATTAACATCATACCAATTACTGATCTAGGCAAGGTTATTCGTCATATAGGTACGCATAAGGCATAACGTACCTATGATAGACAAATTAATGGTTTACAAATATGATTCCTAATAAAGGTTTATTAAATTTATTAAATTTAATTATATTTAATGAATTAATTGTAATAAATATTAATACAATATATGCAATATCCATATAATAGTTTATTTGTAATATACAAGATATAAAGTTCATAACTATATACATATATTATTATGTATAGGATATAATTAGGGATAATCATAAATTGTAATAACTAAATATTATACTCATCATATAGTCATACACATTAACTATTTATCAGACTCACACAAAATAAAGTTGGATACATAGACAATTGTCTGGTCATCATTTCGTAGCCAATTGTCTATTTCTCCAACTCCATTTTTATGAATATATGAATACTGAAATGGGTAAGGATTTAACTTTTCACGTAGTGTGTACTACACTTAATCGGTGAACAAGGAACAACGGACGTGTCACCCGTCTATACGCATATATTGTATAATATTTAAGTATGAAAAATACCTACCGCGCGTATTTTACATTTTATTATTATTTAACTATTATATTGCTGGGTACGAGAACATAGAATACCTACATGAGACCGTTTGACGTGAACTTTGTAAAGAGAGCGTGGGTGGGGGCGAGAGAAAAAACACACTGGCGCCATAAAATAATTTCGTGACGACGAGAGCTTGGTGTAGGTAAAAGAAAAAACCTCGGTCGACCCGTCCAGTGAAATAACAGAGAACGTCGTTTATCGACATAGAGCGATCGATTTCAGTGATAGATGTTTACATCTAAGCCCTGCCGCAAACTACAGAAAAAAGAAATTCACAACACTGGTATGGATCCTCTGCTCTGTACCGCCATGTATAAATTCATGTACCAGGGCAAGACCTTTGATTTATTCGGTGCGCCAACGTTTGTGATGATTTATGGAGGAAATATATAATTATTATCCTCGATGAATATTGTTTTAAATTTTATTTTGTGAAATCCAAACGGATAATTTGCCGTCCCGTGCTATAATTCCATGCGATATACTATTATTACTGGCGTGTATTAAGCCTTTAATATTATTTCTGTTCGATTGGTATTTGTAAATGAACGGACCTGCGACAGTAGATAGTAGCGCATAGTCATAATTACCTCAGCTGCTGGAGGGGAGGGATTTAATAGTTAATAAGTAATGATGTAAAATAACACCTATAATTCTGCACATTAAACAAGGTTATCTTCTAAGTTTGAAGTATTGCAAATTGTAGATAACCGTCGACCGTGGTATTAACTGATGACGCTGCCAAACAAAATTTCAAGAAATTTTAAAACAATTTAAATCCATTGGTAAATGCAATAACATATTGACAAATATCTATTAATTGTATTTTTAATATTTTTAATTATATAGTTCAGTAAGAAATTTGAAAAATTCACTTGTGTAATATTAGATTATATAGGTATAACATACGTGCAGATACGTGATGCACGAAATTACAAGTTTTAATGTTGAGTCTATTTTTTATGCTCAAATTTCTATTTGATTTTACTATCGGCACGTATTATAATATTTACTTTCAGTTGGAAAAAATTAACAAAAAACGATTTGGTTTGGTTTTTTTATTGGTTTTTTAAATTAATTTTTTTTTTTGTCATGTGGTAGGTATACATAAAAGTAACGTTGACCTATATTATTAATATACCGATGAACAAAAATTGTTTAATAAATATTATTATTCATGATTATGTATGTGTAGTATATGTAGGTACTATATATATTATATAATATATACGATATACCTATTTGTAGTTTGTATACCTAGTTTATAGTATTGTAGGTTTTTAAGTTAAAACTTTTAAAGTATCAATACATAAGTTATTTGTACCTATAAGTAATGTATTGTGTAACTTTTAAAACGTTAAAATAATATATTTTAAATAATGAATCAAAAAAATGAAATAATTATTAAATCTATTTATAATATGATTATTTTTATTTTTTCATTTATTATATTTTAAATTTGTCAACATATTACATATGTTATTACAAGTTTTTTATTACAATTTAGAATTTATTTATTAAATATAGTATGAATAGTCAGAAGATATGTGATGCGTGTGTTAATTAATTAAAGAGTAGGAGTGATGGGGAGTGAGATTTTGTTTATTAGGTATGTTAGTATAGCTAGAAAGGTATTTAAAATGGTAAAACAGTAGGGTGATCTATAATATTATTTTTCCAATTTAATAACAAAAATCGATTGTATCATACCTATTATTTTTCAAGAAATCCAAAATTAACCGATATAAAAATAGTGATATCTATAAAACCAACTGCCACTTGAAACGTTGCCAACGATACTAATCAATGAATTTCCTTGTTTGTAGGTATTATTATTTTATCTACTTTTTATACTTGTAGAATTCTGAAATTTAAATCAATGGATTATTTTTACACATTTATACATATAAATATATAATGCACTACTATCATCATATTTAAAGTTCAAAAATCGAGATAAGTAGATATATGTGTTTATATAGGTAAGTGTAAGTTTAATAAATAACTATATCAAATTGAATAATTACTTAAATTGTTGTCTTTATGCAATTTTATACTTTAGAAAAATAAAATAAGTACCAAAAAGCGAGTGAAATGGAAGCGGAACCGGGAACATAGGTACTATACGAATACATTGAAAATGGCTTCCCGAAAAATTTTCATACTTCATTTAAAACTGAATAACTTTTTAAACCAAAAACCCAATCGAATAATTTCTTTAAAAGTTGTATACCCCTTCTTTTAAACCCCTTTCAGTGTTATTATGTATTTTATACGCGTGGATATTATTATATCTGCAGAGCGAGAATAATGTTCAGGCAGTCAATTCAACTAAGATTGTGTGAAATGAATGATATTTTTGCAGTAGTAAGCAAAATCGCAAAGAGGGTTTGTAAATCGTTGTATTCAAAGCGGTATTCGAATTAATAATAATGTCGAGGACCACAACGGATGAAATACGAGGTTTCAAATCACGTAAAAAAAAATCGATAGTAGTTAGTTTTTCAAAGCTGAAATAATATTAGTGTGCTTGGAGATAATATATGGGTAATGTCAAATGATCAATTATAAATTTCAAAGCAGCTGCAAAATACATTTTGCGAGGTAATCGAGTTATTTCGTTTTCAATTTTTATGTTGTAGGTATAGGTACATTTTAATACTAAATTATAAACATAGAACTTATATATTATAGTATACATTATGTATGTATATATTTTATTTAGTTTTATAATTATCAAATGGTTCAGAGTAAACCGATAAAATATGATCATATAAAATAAAAGACACAACTATCATCAAAATACTGATGTATTAAATGGATAAATTACGAACAAATTAAATTCAATTTATTACATAATAAATAATTATAATATAATGTTAAAAAAAACTAAAATTATAAATAATGATATATGTATATGATTTCTTAATAAAAAATATATGATCATTGATAATGATAACCATATAAAGGATTAATTAAGCAATTTAATTAAATTACTAATTTTAAGTTTAATGAAAATATTGTTGTTTTGTTAAAATGACTTTAAGAATATTAAGTGACCAAGTGTAGGCAGTGGCAGATTTTCAACATTTTTCTGGGGGGGGGGTCCTAAATATTATAGTATATTGTATGTGGATCTAAAATTCAAAATTTACAAAATAAACTAGTCTTCTTATATAGTTATATATATTAGTGTCTGGGGGGATCCAGACCCAATGGATCCCCCTCTCCCCCCCGAAAACCACCACTGAGTGTTGAGCATGATAAATTAGGTAGTTGTACTGATGAATTAAAATATTTTATGGCACAGTACCTAATCTATATTATTAATTGGTCATCTTAATGATATGTGGTTATCGTTTTAATAGATATATTACAATCTAAATTATTATCTTAATAACTTATTATATATATATATATCTTCCTAGAATTAAATGCTTTTCGGTTACATTATTTACAGTTGTCTGATTTGTATCTTGTTCTTATTTTATTTCAACAAAAGAAACTAAGATTTCAAACAAGAAAGAACGATAAAATGAAATAATACACATTTGGTTAAATGCATTATTCAGAGTTGTTCAATATCTCGAACAAAAATACATTATACTGGTTGTACGTTTAATCAAGTTTTCGTAAATTCGAAATAATATTCCTAGCAAAACATACTTATACTATGTAATGTATATTTATTTTTGATATTTAAATAACAAATATTTTTCAACTTTTTGTTTTATATTTCGATAATTAATTATGATGCACCATTACAATCAATGTTATAATATCATGTTTATACGTTATAATTTAAACATTAAAATCTAGAAGCTTAACTTAACTAGTCTAGATGTTCAGCGAAACCCATTAATATTAATTAACACAGACCATTTCGATATTATACTTAAGTACTATACGTTAATAAGATGGTGCAAACAAACTATAACGTATGAAACGACTGCATTAATTGTATTAATAAAGTTTACTAAATTAGTTAGACTTGCACGCATTTATACAACTAAAAAAAATGCAATGCTAACCCATAAACTAATATACTACATTTCTTAAACATATTATATTTATCAAAAAGTTTTTGTAACGATACTGATTATTATTTAGGATGTGTCCCAACCGAAGAAGAACTGATCGAATTCACAAGTTTGGTAGAAAATCAAAATGAACCGAATACAATCAATATAAATGTATTTGTACCACATATGGAAAAACAAATAAGAGTGTTTAGGTACCTAAAATGTATTTATTTTTTAATCACTTTACATATAAAAATATCTGAAATACATAATTCCTATGTATATTATTTAATTATAAAATAGCTAAAACGTGTATGTTATATGAATATACAATCAAAAAGTGACAATGACAATCATGCGACGATATTCAACAAAGTTAATATTAGATTTTATAAACGATAACCGGAATATGGTCAAGACGTTTTTATTTTTATGGCTAAACTAATTACTTGTTTTATTTTCAGTCCCTAACTTAACCTAACACTTCCAGCAGATAAATCCACAATAGGACATACGATATCATTATAGACTTATTACCTTATTTCTGAACAAACAGCAACTGAGAAAGTCTTCTTTGGTATTTTTAATTAATAACTATTTTAGGTATAAACCGGGGACGGCGGACGAATTGCTGCAGGCATTTCACACGTTAGACACAGAAAGTAAAGGCTCGTTGTCTGTGGATTTTATGCAACAAGTGCTTCGTGAAGGCGATTCATTAGATCCCGACGATATTACTGAAGCAATTAAGACCGCTTACGACCCCGATTTCCAGTGCATACATTACGACATATGGATTCACAAGTTAATGGTAAGTCTAGTCACAGCCACGGTTTCGAGATTTAAAATTATGAACGGTCACACCTTGAATTCTGATTTCAACATTCATCATCAACTCATAAATCATAATGCGATGATACATAGAAAATAAAATATTCAAACCATTCTGACAGGTACTAGATAAAATATGTATTTTAAAAATCGAAGGGCGGTAGGCAACATTGATTTTTTCACAGTACCTGCAGGAACTATCCAGGTTTTGAATGATTCTGGTTTATAATATACATAATATTTTGTTCAATGACGACTATGAATACTAATTTGTAAAATCCACGAATCTATGGCCATCCATAAAACGAAAGGTTACAAAAGTTAAAGTAGATAAGTAATAAACTAATAACCAGAACCCAATGCTATTTCATAATTTATTTTGGCGAATTGTATCGCGCAGTAGAGCGTAAAAAAAGAAAAGCGAAAAGCATAATAAAAACCCTCAAAATCACGCAAACGTACGTGACTTAGTTCCTTTTATTAATGCGTCGTATATAGTAGGGTGCGGGATCTGACGTATTATTATTGTCATTGGGAAAACAATCGATACATTTTTTTTCGTTTTTAATTTACGTGTTTGTAAATTATGTGACGACGGTGGTAATAATAATGGCGGTAAACATCACAAAGGTCGATTAATAAACGAGACGGAAAATCGATCGACAGCGATAAATCCTCTGCGCAATTCCGAGCGCGGTGTGGTAAACACGCGAAGCTATAGATACTCGGAGGCGCACTATAGAGCTCTAATTCCAGGGATAACTTTATAAATGATATAGCGACAAGTAAATGTCCTCGAAATTAATTTTAATATGCTAAAATACGTTTAAAAAACTAGGGAGAGGCTATATGGATAAAACTGGGGAGGGGCTAAGCCCTCCCTAATTGCGCCTATGTAGGTACTGCAGTATGGCCAGTAAGTGCTCATTATATACATCGTAATAATTATATTTAAGTTTTCGTGGTGCATTTTCCTGTATACTGGTCATATATTATATCATTAATTTTGTACTTAAAATTTCATTTTCATTTCCGCTGCTGCAGGGAAAGACCAAAACGGACCCGTACGCTTTAGTCACCAAGGATCTCGTTTCGACTAACCGGGCGAGGGCAGCGGAAGACGGAGAACTGAACCGACTGTTATTGTCCTCTGAGAATAATGATATTGACCCGGCTGTACAATATTAGAATTATACTGTTCAAAACCAATAAAAAAATATATATATTACGACTCGGCGATATTTTACACGTCTTATATCGTATACAATATACGTCATAATATATAATGTTATGATACGTTATTATATCAATATTATATTTATAATACACGCATATACTGCGCGCGTGCGGACGCGATACAACATGACTCGAGCACCACCTGAACTGTTGACGGTGCGCTACGAAGGGTAGGGCAGGAGGTAATTGGGTCGTAAACAGGTCAGTCGCAAGACAAAAGAAGAAAAAGGGGAAACTATGTTATACGCTTAGATATAGAAAAAGAGCGGAACGCCGCCGTGGCGGTGCGGGTAATAAGCTCTGCATACGGTTTTGACACGGTTTCAAAAACGTCTTTTGGTCGTAAATGATATACATACCTATATATATATGTGTGTGTGTGTGTGTGTGTGTATACATTTTTTTTTCGTTTCCCGAGGACTCGCTTTTATCGAATTAATCGCGTCGAGCTCGTGCGATGATGGGCTTTTCGGACGGCGTGCCAAAAACCGTATATAATACCAAAACGGCGACGCGACCGACCGACCTATACCGGCGGCGGCTACGGCGACGACGACGACAACAACGACGACGGTGCATGCGTGTCGGACCTAATGCCCCGGAAACGCGTAGCCAACGAGGCGGTTCGCGAGCGCGCACGTCATCGTAGTTCGCTGGACATATATATATAAAATATACGCGCGATTATATTTTATGGAATAGTGTGCCATCCCCTTATCTCTCCACCCTCTATCCACTCCCCTACCAACCATCAAGGCTGCGGCGGCCACTCAAATGCCATTATTTGTTTTATCTAACTCTATAATAATAATTATTGTATCTCGTACTCGGCATTAGCGTGATATATGTATTAACAAAGATGAATGTTATGCTTCGCCTGTTCCGACTGCGTCCGTCATCTCACCATTACGAAATCACGCGAGAAGATTTTTAGCACAGCCATTCGTTTCACGTGCAGCTGTGTACAATATAATAGTACGACCAACCGCTATACCATATACATTATAGATCCGTGATTTGACTACACGCGTGGAAATTGTTTATTCGACGAGAACGCAATATAATATCACGATGATTATTATACACGGTAAAGCATCATTTTAGAACATTTATATCAAATTAGGTAGGTAGTTGGGGGTACGCCTTATCCATGTTTGTCAATTAATGACATTTTTATTATAATTTTTTACATTACATGGTATACAATGTACGATAGGTAATACCTAACTTACCCGTAAACGATTCACATAATTGTGTTACCTATATTGTACAACCATATGTTTTTGTAACAATTTAACAACACATAATTTCCGAAATATGATTTAATCTAAAAATATTTTTGATACATCAAAATAAGAACCATTTTTATACTTGACAATGCTCTTTTAACAAATTGAAATTTGTTAAGTTAACAATAAAGTGTGCATTGATATTTTTTTGTTTTAAAACGTAATTTTTTTTTTTTTTTTGTTCGACATTATAGTACTTTCAATAAAACAAAGTATTTCCAAATTGTCAAATTTATTTTAATTTTAGTGTTTACAAATTGTTATGATAATTTTATCAAAGTGACAATAATATTATTGGTATCAGTATGACAACATATATATTGGGCTAAGTTTTATTAAATTTATCTAAATTAGAATAAATAGTTAATTACTAGCCTACTTTTATTTTCTTATTTTTTTTTTTATAAATAAATAACAATTTTTAGAAACAATATTGTGTTATATTTTTAATTTTTGAAATAACTTTACTATGAATTATTTAAAAAAATATATGAACATGACCAACTTACATAATTATTATTTAGTATTTTAAGGTTTTAAGGGCTTGTTTATTTCAAAGTCAAACTATTGATTTTCCTATCAAAAAATAAGAAAATTGAAAAAATAAAATAATTTTGATAATTTAATACAACAATATAATTTTGTCAACGCTACTAAACTTTTAGTTTCATTGATAATAACTTTTGTTTATATAATAATGTGGATCTTTTATAATATATAATAAAATTGGTTTAACTAATAAAATAATATTATTATAGTGACGATTGATTTGTTACTATAAGAAAATCATTGTTATTTATCAACTTTACAATATTGTTTTATTAACAATATATTTTATTGAAATTATAGTTATTTTTTAATACAAAGAAGTTTGTCAATTTGATAGTTAATTTTTGTCGGAACTGTGTCAACACATTTTAGTCAAACTTACATAGGATTTTATATTTATGAATGTGGTTTTTCTTTTGGTGTGCCTAGACTTAGTATGATATTATTATAATGCCACTGATAATCTCTTAGTTTTTATTATTTTGCACACCATAAATTATAGAAAATTACAATAAAAAGACACATGTGTTGTATTTAAGTATCTATATTTTTGTATAAAAATAATTACAAAATATAGATTATTGAAATTTTAAAACTTTAGAGTTATTTAAATCAATATACAAACTTAAAACAAGTGAAATTTACATGCGTTTTAATCAAAAGCATTTTGGTTATTTTGTAATAATTCAGATATGCACTGATCCGAGATATTTAAAACTTTAATGTACTCGTATAATTTAATATACACTATATATACCAAGCATGCTCAATCACACTTTTCCTTTAGTAGTGAATTTATTCAAATTTTTATTTTTGAAATTTGTAAGTATATTCAAGAACCACATTTTCAAACATACATAGATGTTTTTACATAATTTATGTAGAGTGTAATGTGGTGGTATGAAATTTTTTTTTTAAAACAAGACTATTTTTTATTGTAAAATGTTAAGGAGTTAAGGATGTTAAGGATCAACTTTGTTGATGATTCAAATATACACAAAATAAATCGAAATACGAAGTAGTTTTGAATTAATATATTTATAAGTTATAAAGATTATTGTCTATGATCTTTCGTCGGGTTTTTTATACTTTAATTTTAATGTGAGTTACATATAAGTATGAACATTTTTAAAATAAAAAATAAAGAAAAAAGTAAAAAGAAAACCTAGATATTTTTATACACAAATTTTATAATATGCCAATTTATTACAATATTAAAACTAAAAAAAAAAAAATTAATTCTGCTAAACACAATTTGCTACTCTTCATTTATAAGACTGTGGCAGCATACATACGGGTAACACATTTTATTAATAAAAATGTAAAATTAATAAAAAAATATTAAAATCTATTTTTACTTAATGTAATATCCCAAACAGCAAAATTACAATTAATTAATATAAAAATTATACTACAAATAATATAATAATTGTTACGAAGATGTCAGAGTAGTATTACTGTTATCTCTCGACTCTATCTAACCTACGCACAACATAGTAAATTTTACGTTCACAATATTGTTTATAACCATATTAATTCATAGTATATAATATATATTTAAATTGTTTAAATATTTAAAAAAAACTTTTAACTTGCTTTAAAATTAAAATATAATATAACGTTTTTGAGATGCCCTAGATAATGTTCTTAACTTTAAATTTTATAAGAGGTCATTTTACTCTAATTTGAAAAATTAATATGGCTAGAGTCATTATTATTAACGTAAAATTTGCTATGTTGCGCGTGGGTCAGAGAGAAAAACAAATATTAGGCTGACATCCTTTTAACTTTTAAGTATATACTAATAGTATAATGTTTATAGATCCTATGGAATTTAATATCTCATAGTACCGTTATCATATTATAGTTTAAAAATGATTGTAATTAGGTATTAATTAATATTCATTTTATAAATCGCAGATTATTATTTATTTATTTCATGTTACACTGAACATAAGACTAAATAATATAACATGTAATTTATATTTTAGGTAAAACCACTATTAAAGACTATTATCCTCTTAATTCTTACCACATAAAATTTAATAACTCAAATACTAATCGTGAATTTACTAAAAATTTACAACACAATTTAAGTGGTTTTCATTTAAAAAAAAAGTTTATTTTACCATAGGATGTTTTTTAAATGAAAAAAAAATCAAAGAAAATATGATTTTGAAGTGTACTTAAAAATTTGAAAAATTATAATTCGAATACAAATACAACTAAAAAAAAAAAAATGGGAATAAGCATATCTTGGTAAATCACTCTATAAATAGTGTATACATTACAATAAACTGAATTCGAGTCAACAGTAAGAATTTTTTTTGAGAAGCAAAGATTTTATTATATTGCTTTCAAATTTAATCACACCAAAAACAGCTAATGGCTATTTTAACTATAGTATACACTATAAACGTGAAAAATGTCCACTCCTATTTCTATTGCATTTATTTAAATACGTTAATGGAAGTGTTTTTAGTCTCCCTTCGACTTTCGGTTATCGATATAATCAACTAATATAATACATAATAAATATATAAACTTCACCACACACAAAGACATAGCTTTATAATTTATATTATAAAATTAATATAAAATCGACCACACAGTATAAAATATTAGCTAATATAACCATTAACCGATACTTTTTTAAATATAAGCGTTTCAAATTACGATGAATTGTTTAAAAATTAAAATAATATATACCTAATCAATAGATAATATATTATGTGATAATAGTAAATATCAATGGTTTCCACACGAATTAACCTCAACCCTATATTATGACTACATTATATACAAGTATTATAAGTACCATACAAATCCTAATAATTCTAAAGTATCCTGCGTAACGTACAACCGAATTAATCCGATTATTGTGGTATTAATTATATAATTATTTAAACTTTAAAGGTTATACTGCGTTGCAATGAATAAAGGGTAAGACACTTTTTATTTATTTTTAAGATTTCCTTTCTCCATTCCGTTTATTAAAACTTTAAATAATTTGTCTAGCCAGTCTAGGTTGATACTTATCAATTTTTTCATATGATTAATTTACTTGGTACTTTAATTTAAAAATAATGTACATAATTTAATTTAAAATTAAAAGAACTATTCATATTATCTTAAAAAATTGATCAATTTAAATACATTTATAAAAACATCTTATATAAATTGAGTATTTCGATTACTGCTTATGTGTAATAAACATTCCTAATGTTGTATAATATGAATTGACTGATATCATATGACCACTCGCTAAATTCTTTAATCTAAAGTTATTTTTAATAGTTTTATATAAAATTTTAAAATTTATTTTAAACAAGGTATTTTTAAAAATATTTATATTTTGATTTTTGATAATAAATAATTAAACATGATCAAAAATAATAAATAATAATAATAAAAAAAATGTATCTTAATACAAAATTGCATAGGTAATATTTTTTAATAGTTTATTTACCTAAACATCAAAGAGTTTTTTAGGAAGCTTGATGTTAAAGTATACTTGTCAATTGTTTCATCAATGTTAATAATTATGTTTGTTAATTATTTTTCTGTAGTTAATAAAACTAAAATAACTATTAAGTTTTGATTTATTGTAGATAAAATTTGTGTTTTAATAAGGTTTAACTTTGAAAAACATCTTTCAATTTAAATACGAAGAACAGAAATTGTATACACGCGCGGGTTTATAATGTTTATATGCTACATGAGAATCATAAAATGCTGCGATTAAATCATAGAAACCTAAAAGTTGAAGAATGTTAAAAGCTCTAACTCAGTTTCATTATTTTTTTTGTTATTATATTTTTTGATATCACATAGTTATTTTCATTACATTGTTCACTATTTTCTTCTTTATCAATATAATATATAGTTTTTCTAACTTAAATCCGACTTGTAATTCATTATAACAAGAAAAGAACCTTTTTTTTTATACATAGATTTCTGGAATCCAAATACATCTTTTGGCAAGGAACTTTTATTGCATACACTTAGCAATCTGTTATAATATGATAGTAATAACTAATAAAATATATCTTTTAGGATTCCGGGGTTTTTTTTAAGCTTAATTTTCTTTATAAATAATACTTACATTACAATTACAATTATTAATGTTTTCATATGCTTTGGAATTATCTACGTGGTCGTACTATCGCAACCAACTATCATCGCAACAATTATTGTCATGCCCCCTTAAAAATATCTTCGAGATGTCACTGGGTAATATTATTATAAGAAATTGATTGATATACTTAATTCAAATTTGTCTTAATCTTCATTACTTATGTTGACTTGTATTAATTATATTATTTATTATATGGCAAATAGTAATATGTTATACAATTTTATTATGATTCGATGGTATCATAGACTGTTATAATATTATTCTTATACCTAGTTAATCGGAATTTGAAATAAAATATTTTAGAAATATCTTTATTTTCGTAAAATTTTACTAAAAATTGAACGGACTTTTTTTTTTAAATTTAACTATATTAACAATTGAATAAATTATTATATATATATATTTTAACTTTTTCAATGTACGCATATTATATATAAAAAGCCATGTGTAAACTGTACAATATAGCATGAATGCACGATACGTTATTAAGACTTTCTAGACACTGTGATATACATATATATTTTAAATTTATCTAAAATTATTGTTGTATTTATTCTATACACTTTTTTATATTTATAAATAATCCACATTAAAATAAATATCTATGTATATCGTATAGTTATGATATATATGTTTTAATATTAAATTGTAAACAAAACATATTGACTGAAATTGCAAAATAAATATAAAAATATTGTTTATGCATACACAACAAAACAAAAAATCTTCTTAAATAATTAATTCAAGAATAAAACTGAAGTGAAAAAAGGTGAACCAAGGCTATAATATTTGTATTCCTGCGTAGAATATTATGGTAAAACAGCCAAAAGAAACAAGAGAAGAACAAAAATCATTGACAATAAATGACATCTATTGAAAAATGCATTTATTTAAACCAAATGCAAAATTAATTTAAAAAATATTATTTAGATTTGTGTTTAATGTAAAATTTAACTAAAAAATACTTAAATATTAATTAGAATTTTATTTCAGATTAATATTTTAATTTTTACTAATTCATTCGTTATAATTAGTCTATAAACACTGACGCAAAATAAAATTTTAGTTCTGTGTGCCAAGACTACGTGTAATTAATTTTAAATTTGATATGCATATAAATTATAAATATCATACGATACTATATTTTATTATTATTTTAATGTGGTAGCCGGTAGGTATACCAGATTAATAATGCAAAAATACGTTAACATATTATTTTGAATCGATTTTTATGTAGGTGCTAAACGTCAAGAAGACCACACATAATATTTTGGAATTCAACCAAATTACTCCCTTGCAGTAATGTCCATCAGACTTGACATCTTCTAAAATTATGTCGTTGAGTGACAAATTTACGTTCTAAATATATTCAAACGAATTTCTGTGATATTAAATATATTCTATTTTATTATTACATATAAGTATATAACAATCCTTAAAATATGTTTAATTTGATATTCTGTTTAAATAAATATATTACACCTAAGGAAGAATATTTTTAATTTAAAACCATGAAACATAATTCAATTAATCAAATTATAGGACAGAGATAAAGAAAAATGTCTTGGGCCAGAAATGCAATAGGTAACCGTCAAAAAGTGAAAATTAGTTATTTTTTAACACCTATTTTAGATTCTGAGTGAAGCAATGAATGTATTGATTTTACAATGCGTGTGCTTTTTTTATAGTGTACCTACACATTTTACAGTAGAAAAAAATGCTTTGATTTTCAACTTTAATATCTTCTCTGGTCGAAAATTGAATTTAGTTGGTAGTTTTGGGAGCTTTTTAACATTCGAAAATCCCAGTACTTTTCAAAGTAATTGGGCGAAAAAATAGGGAAAACGGGAATTTTCACGCAAAATTAGTTTTTGACAAAATCGATTTTTTTTTTTTTTTTTTTTGTGTAAATCAAAAACGAATAACTACAGTAGTAGATTACCAAATGTTTATTGGCATTTAATATACGTTGTACGCTTTCATAAACGGCTCTAAATCCATCCTAACTCTATCATAAAAGTCTTTCCACCTTTACACTCCCAAAAAATCCTAACCACGGGTTAAAAATAAAAATATTGACGCGATCTTTTACATAACTTTACTATCTAATGCTTTTTAAAAAATAAAAATAAATATATGTAATAATTTAGTTAGGAGTCACTAATAGGTGGCTGCTTTAATCAAAAGATATATGTTTTATTATTATTTTCAACGTATAAACTTATTGTGCTGATAGTATATTTTGTTTATAACAAAAAAAAATATATATATATATGCGTGGCTTAATTTTCAAAATATTTTCCCACTTTTTGAATAATTTATATAAATTTAAAATATTATATTCTTGATAAAATTAGTGTTTACCTTTAAAATAATCATATTTTATAAATATAAAAATATGTATGGCGTTTCTTCTTATTATTTTTTGTTATATGTTTACAGTAGTGGTTCCCAAACTTTCTTCCATCGCGATACGTTATTATTAGTTATTATAAGTCACGGCACACTTTGGATAAATATTATCTAGGTACTTTCTAAATATATATGGTTAGGACCGGGAAAAATAACATATTAAAGTTTTGTTGCCTTTTAAATTTCGCCGTACATCCTTTGGGAAGCACTGGTCTACGTGTATATTATACTTTATACGAACCGAAAATTATAATTTTATTTGATAATGTTACCGATAAATATAAAGTGAATTCTCCAAATGAACGCATTTTCGTGTATAAAATATACTGCTCTTACATAGTTATGCATACTAAACGAATAATTTTTGGCAGCTGGCCTTTTCTATGTGAGTACACAATTTTAAAATAATGAATTGTTTTGCCAAGAATCCATTTCGTGGATTTCTGTCAAACTGCCTGTATAATAAATAAACCAACATAAAAAAATTATTATTTATTTTTACAAGACCGATTACATTTCTGAAAACAACATCAACATGTCATACGTGTTAATGTCATATAAGTTTCGGTATATCAATAATTTTTCCTTATTGGTAATATCGTGTATTTGTGTTCATGAATTAATTAATTAGTAAATAATACTAAATTTCTATTGTTTATTTGAAAAAATTACAAGTGCTTGAAAAAAATAAGGAATTCATCGATAGAACAAAAAATTAATTAATATCCCCACATATTATATAATATGATAATTTTTAATGTTAGTTTTTATTTTTATTAAAATAAAAATGTAAAAGTATTTCAACGGTTAGTCCTGCGTTAATAGCATATTGATATATACATGGTGTATATATAATATAAGCTTTAGGTCATCTATTCTAAGGTTTCTAATTAATTTAAGTTTCTAGAAATACGCATCATTAACAATGATATGAGCGCTTCAAAGCAAATCTTTATAAAAACATTAAAAATAATGATTTTATTACGATAAAAGCCAACAATTTCTAAGACTACAGAAGATATTTTAACGTTAATTCACATACGCGCTAATAGGTTAGTTAAAAGTTGTGTTGAGAAAAACAAAAATGTAAAAGCTGGTAAACAACTCACAATAATCATAAATTACCCGGTGCAAAGTACAGAACATGATGTATACGATTTTTAAAATTTATTATATTTTTCAAACGTGTAGGTTCAATATATAAATAATAACATCACGTGTACGAGTCGGAGTACAGCAGTAGATTATAACGGACGTTTAAGCGCGACACGGACACAAAACAGATACATAAAGGTATAGACTATAATAGCATGTCGTCTGTGCTCGTGTAGCTCTTGTTTAGCTGATATAGTAATAACAGTTTTAAGGGTACTTCACATCAGCGTTCGTCTCGGTCCGCTGCCCCATATTATGTCCTACATCCACCATCACATTCACTATCAATTATATGGCCAACGAACCTCTAAAGACAGTTGATATCAAACACCAATGCAGACCATACTTTTAATTTTTAAATTTATTTTAATGAGTTTAATAGTTAAGTTATGTAATATTTATACTGTAAACTTCATTAATTGTACATCATACTCGCGTATTTAAAGCTTAACCCATATCTTAATTTCATATAAAAGGGGGAAATACGGGAAAATAGGTAATCGCTCTGCTATACCCAGATACGGAAGTTGAGTGAAACTCGTTATTGAGGACAATAAAATATGTGTTAAACTTAAATTAAATGATAAATCATTGCATACGATTAACGATTCTGAGCGAAAACCGTCTGTCAGACTATACCTATTACTAAATATATTTCATGATATATTTACATTGTTATTGAAGTAATTTATTTTAAAATATAATTAAATATAATAAAATTTTAAAATTTCATTGAGTGTATAAAATAACATAAATATACTAATTATACAATAAAAGTTTTAAGTGCCCACATTTATTATTTTAAACACTTATTTTTCGTTTAAATAACTAATTTCTCTTCAATTTTATCTTAAAATGTTTATAAAATAAATTGTTTTAGTAAAATTAATAGTTTAGTCTTTGGTCTCAGTATGAATTATTTATGAGTTATGACGAATCTTATAATAAATTGTTAAGCATTATCACATATAAAAATTGATCATTTTATACATTTTACATTTTCTACTACAAAATCATTTTAAAATTTACTTAATTTTATGCTTATAAAAAAAAATTATGCCGATCATTAATAATTTCATAGTGGTAACTGTAATAACAACTAAATCATAAATCACGTCTTAAATGCTTATCAATAAAAATCAAAAATTTCAAATGTTTAAAAACAATTTAAAAAAACACAAAAATATTTTTATGAAAATATTGTATTATGTATCAAAAATGATAATATAAATATTTGTTGAAAATGTCAAGTATCTAAAGCTATTTGTTTTTAAGATAGGTACATCAAAAAAACGAAATCAATTTATCTTAAATGTAATTTTTGTACAAATTTTGTTTATCCTTATTTTTTAATTAAACCTAATTTGTTACCAGAAACCACTCCCAAAGATAGATAAAAATCCAAAAGTTTTTACTGCCTCAAAATGTAATGAAAGACAAAAAAAAGTATAAAATATTTCGTTTTAAAATTAATACATTAATCCATTTCTCTGCTCAGAATCAAAAATTAATGTGTTGGTAATGTATGTACTCTAAAAATCTAAAACTACATAAACGATTTTGAAAAATATTTAATAGATCGTTTTTAGAGATACCAGAAAAATTTAAAGAGTAGTTTTAATCACGTTCAAAAATATACTAAGTGATATAGATGCAATCCACAACAAACGAATTCATTTACAAAGCGAAGTACACCAATGTCAATGCCTAATACGTCCGTGAACTGAGGTACACTAAAACGTCTAAAACCGAGATACACATATAAAGCACAGTATTTAAACTTGTTAATTTTTTTCCGTTGTAATCAGATTATAAAAGCTAGTATATTAAAAGAAATAAAATAATATATAGTTTTCTAGTGAAACAAGACACGTATACCATACGAATTAGTTAGCAGTTACAAATCACGTCACAAAGCAAAATCAATATAATATTATAATATGTATAATGCAAATTATATTAACGACAACGACGATAATATTGTTATTTGTTATCATACTATGCGATATATTATATGATTGCTGTTTGGGATTTCGTAAATTTTGTAAACGGCGTTGAAGCTGTAAACCGTTATATAAGCAATGTGGATATCACATTACTACAGTCTATAACAATTACTATTACCTACGTTTTCGCACTATGTCGATAGTAATATTATTATTATTATTTTATAGGATTTACGTCGAGGGTATTATCCTACAGCGGGACATCTAATGAAAACCACCTGATAATATATATATTAATACATACACCCGGAAAACTTACAAGATTTATTGATATAATTAAAGAATATTTTCAATGAAAAAAAAAAACAAATAACACGCAAACATTTTAACAGATTAAACCGATTTTCTCTCGACTCATTGGACCACATGTCGAGTTCACATAAATAATAATAAGAAGAATAATAAGAATAAATAATTGAAAGAAAAAACCGAAGAAACGCATAAACTGTCGGTAGCAGAGTGGCAGCGACGGTAAACGAAAGATATTGAATAGTTACGCCATATCCGTTATATTGGGCATTTACAAAGAAAATAATGTAAATACTAAAATATATATTTTAATGTATTAATATATTCGCTTTGAATATGATATAGTGCATTAGTATACACGCCAAAATCTATATAAATAAGCAATTTCGTATACAATTATATTCTCTGTATTTTTTCCTCCTCCGCAACTAGAGAATCTTGATTTAATATTAAAGTTATCTCTATTATTCACAAGCCTTTATACAGGAATGGACAGTTTCATATGTTTCTCCAATCGTTAGTTAGAAATTAGAATTTATTGTATATACCAGTGGTAAATTTAAGGTCCTCCTTAGCAGGTATAAAGTATTATATTCGTAGTTGTAACTATACGAGTTAATAATAATTATGAAAGCGCCTTTTTTGGGCCCTCTCCAAAAGAAAAAAAACGTATATCAACTACTGGTACTTCAATATGAGTATAGGTTTTGGAAATCCAAGAAAAACCTATTGGTAAAATAATTGAATGATACAATTTTTAGTATAAGCACAATAATAAATAGATTTTCGACAACGTATAGTACATATTATCGTTGATGTTTTAACGACATCACTCTTTGCTGCTCCCCGTAACGATGTTGTGCTTATCAAAATGGATGTATATATAATAGTGGGACATAAACTGATAATATTACTATCATGTATATTATATACCACATAAACAACGGTTTTCCGTCTTTTATCGCCTGTCATCGTTACATTATAGTTGCTTTATAAAACCTCCATACTTTAAAATTTGATTTTAACAACTCTATTCCTTTTCATATACATACAACATAACTCTAAATATACTCATTTATAAATCACATTCAAGCATGATAAACATATGGGGTGATTCACTAACCACGTTCGTTTAATAAATATTTTTTTAATCAAATTCTGATATTTAACAATTTTAAAAATGTACTGTGTCAATAAAATGTTTTTTTGAAATTAAAATAGGCCTATTTTACTAAAAATTGTTGAGCATATGATTTTTTAAAAAAATAATGTTTCTTCTACCTACCTATATAAATTATAAATGAAAATTTGAATGCTTTTGAATTATTGAACTTAAAGTACTGATGATAATAGATCATAATAATAATTTAAAAATAGAGGGGGATGATTTTAAAATAATAGTAATTAATATTATTAATTAGTAGATTACAATTTTCAAACATTTTTCAACAACCGCAAGACAATTTTTAAATGGTAAAATTAATTTAAGGCATTTAAGCATCTAAAAACATGGTCTTAAAGTATAGCTAAAACTTTTAATAATCAAAATTTAAATATAATATATTAAACTATAAAAGGGGTGGGTGTAAATTGTTTTGTGAATCATCCCACATAATATTATATTAATTAAAAAATAATATAATATATTATAGATGTACAAAGTACATTGTACATTGTACATTCAATATATTACTCATTTCAGCTATCTAATTATGAATAATAAATATTAATAGTTAGTTTATTATAAATTTTTGTGCATGTAATATATGAACTTTTTTCACTCGTATTATAGATATGTCATATGTGCATCGCCGTATACCAAATTATTTTGAAATGAAAACAAATACCTATCGATTCAACTTGATTACGAATTTTGTATACAAAATACTACACAAAAGTGTTTTAACAAGGTGATTTTTTCACACTCTTTAGGTATACTCATTGTCTCGGCCATTTTTAATATTTTTCAAAACATTGTTCGTATATATATAGTTTGAGGTGCGCTTGCAAGATACAACAATACTGAATTGAATATAAAATGTCAAATCTGTTATAACGGTGGTATTGTATGTTTAAAAAAAAAAAATAACTAACAACAATCTATAATTATAATGTTTTATTAAAAAAAAAAAAAAAATATTTTTTTGAACAAATAATGTATTAATGCATAAATATCATAAGGGACAAATTGGTTTTTTTAAAATAATAACCACTGTTTTAATGTTTAAACTTTAGACTATTATAGTACACTACTACACTGTATACCATTAAGTTAATTAATATACCCTTGTCGTCTTACTTAATATTTGAACTTGAAAGTTGAAAGTGTATATTTATATATAACCTATATACATAATAAAAAACAATTATTTGACGTGCCTATTGCATACATTGTCTACATTTTTATAAAAATATTCTATTTCCGTTCATAAAATTAAAAATAGGTAGGCTTTTAAACACATAAGTAAACCGATATAATAAGGATGCCCTATTCAAAGACTACTCAGTTACTATGCATGTATTATATTATAGTGCTACTTCGAAATAAGTTCATTAAGTCATGAAATTAACTTTAGGAAGTATATTTTTTGGAACGTATTGTTTTATTGTTTTGGTTGACATTATATTCAATCTAAAAGTAATTATAAAATAAAAAAAAACGCAAGCCTTGTACAAAAAAAAAATAATAATAATAGTAATAATAATAATC
This sequence comes from Rhopalosiphum padi, assembly GCF_020882245.1. Taxonomy (NCBI): domain Eukaryota; kingdom Metazoa; phylum Arthropoda; class Insecta; order Hemiptera; family Aphididae; genus Rhopalosiphum; species Rhopalosiphum padi. The sequence continues at coordinate 39,320,249 of NC_083597.1, forward strand.
AAATTGTTATTTAATTTTATTGTTATTAAATTTCTGCGAGTTCACATAAATAAATATGCGTTATGTTATTGAATGATTTTTAATTAATTCATATTTAAATACAAATACTCTTAAGTCTTAAAGTATTAAGTTTAAGTAACATAATAATAATATTATTATTAATTTATAATTTGATTCCATTATTCTTTCGAATTCTTTTACAATATTTACTATTTACTAAAAAACCCGCATTAATAATAAAAAAAAACAGGAATGATACAAGCCCAACTATATTATTTCATTAATAAAAATTCATATTATAAAATAACCTATTAACATTTTACTACTGTTATTTATATAATATTCAAAATTTCATATCAAAAACTGGTACGATGATTGATAACAATATAAAATCTAACTTTGGAGTGAATAAAGTATCATTTAGTGCGTCGTCTAATTACTGCGTTGAAACAATAAATGGATAAATAATAGATTATTCTAAAAAATTCTCAAAACTTTAATAAAATACATATTACAAATTTAAATTATTATTTATTTTATTTTTACGTTTTAAGAAGCCTTTACTCGTTTTAAAATTAAATAACTAACATGAGATGAATGGAGAGTGGAGCTAAAAATAAGAAATAATCTTACGTTTATAAAATTCAAATATTTGCAAAATGTAGGTGAAAATTTAGAGAAAATCTGATTACACTGTGCCATTATAAAACGTAGCAATTTTACGTATTATCTAATAACATATTGTTGACTTATTTATTATAAAACATACACCGTACCTGTAGGCCTTTTGCTCCTTTTTATTATAATATTATGTAATATTTGAAACCATTGATAAACAGTAATATTATTCATATTATATAGGTAATTAACATTTTTATAGAAATTAGTCTATTATATGACTAATTTAATAAAATTGTGCCGTTATATCGTATAAAATATGTGCAATAACCATACACTAATATTCGTATATATAATATGTAGCATATTAGATAATTGATAAGCAACTGTGGCATTTACTGTAAAATTGAATACTTTTATACAAGACATACGTTAACTACATACCGAATTGTCACTATAAATATTATAACACAATAATTGCGCGAGCCAATCGACGTTAAGAATTTACGGTTTTCAACAAATATAATATATCCATCATTATTCGTCATCGTATCTTTTATTAAATCATAAGCATAAAAAAATGATTATATAGAATTTTCTCAGTACTTATGTATTAATACAAATATAAAAAGAAAACGGATGCCACAAAATATAACACAGAATTTCTGATTGTTCTATTTCTTAGTAACATTTTCATCAAATTATCATATAAATATAAATATATAAATTGGTTCAGTATATAACATAATAATCTTGAAAAATTATATTCTCGTAAAAAATTTAATATCACAAATCTTATGTCAATATAATATATTTTATTATGAAAAGTAATGTATAGCCAAAATGTAGTTCCTTATAAATTATAAATTGCAGTTCAGGCATATTTTTATAGACAATTAAAGTTCAACAATTTAAAAAAATTAATATTTAAAAAAAATGATTTTTACTTTAAAGATTTATTTTATTGAGTTCATTGAGATTTGAAACTTTTTACAACTCCAACATTAATATTTTCTATTGAAAATTCTATTAAAATATTCTTCTTAAAATTTCTATTAAGATTCAATTTTAAAAATATTTTCATTATTTATTATTTTAGTCTATGAATTTATTTACACTATTTTGCTGTACATCTTTATTAATTCTTATTTCATAATAACAATAATATATATAGTATATTACAATGATTATTTTATGCGATGTGTTTGGTAAAAAGAAGTACGACCTAGTATAATAATAAAAAAATAAAGTACTCCTAGTTTTATAAATTAATTATACAATCTCCTTAGGTATATTGACTGACCATCAGTCTTCGATCAGAATAATTTTTATCATTTATAAATATCATTGAATTAAATATAATCATTAAATTAGTATTTATATTAATGAGTTTAATAAGTGACCTCAATGAAGTAGTACACATGAAAGTCAAAACTTACTATACAGCAGAATGACTTTCTGATTTTTATTTAATCATATTTTAAATGGTGTGCGTGTAATAATTAATATAATATAATAAGTTTGTTTCCGCGGTCTGCGATCATATATTTTATCTGATTGTATTATGTACAATAAACAATAAAATAAAAATACTTTGAAAATATCATAGCGATAGTTTTCAAATCAAATGTGTTAAATTAAATTATTAACTAGCCAATCCGAAAATTACAGTTTAGTCTAAGTCATACAATCGTTAAAACAATTTTTACTGTTTTATTTTTATTTTTTTATTTATTTACTTTAAAGTTGTAAACGAAAGTCAAAATGCGGCCATACTTTACGCATTAAGTAAGTGTTCCATTCCGAACAAATGCGTGTAAAGAATGTTATTATGTCAAAATCTATAAAAACAATTTAGATCCAGCAAACTTGTATGCTGACACTGATGCGATTATTATAAAACCGATCGTTATAATCAAATGTGTTCCATAAAATTTATCAAATATTATATTATAACAAAAGAGGTCATAATATATTTTAACAACAGGTTATAAAAATTGGGTTAATCTTAGAATTATATGTAATATAAATATAGCTACGTGGCTTACGAAATAATTTAAATAATAAATAAATATGGTAAATACAATTTAAACATTTTAGTACCACCCATAATACACACAATTGCTTTAAAACAGTCTTCGTTTATATACCTATTCTGTTTCTTCATCAAGTCGGCTACATAAAAATTTTAATAACATATAATCTTTTCATCGGTTTTTTTTATTTTTTATTTAACACTCCAATTTCAGTATTTTTTTTTTTTATTTGTATTTACAATTGAATACCACGAATAAATATATGAAACCACAACAAATTTAACACTTGACTACAATATTTAATACACGGAATACGTATAATTAACTCATTTATAGCGAATGATTTATGGAATTTTATAAACGCATTCGCAATCAACTTGAAATATCGTATGTTTCAATATGTGTCAAAAATAATTGAACTTTTTCATATCTTGAGTTTTTTTTTATTCTACATTTGCGCAATTACAGAATTTGTAAATATAAACTGTAAGTGTGTCTGGTAACACAACACATTAAAATGTAAATCGGTTATTACTTTACTAGTGCGTTAAGTTATTGTAAATTATTGTTAAATAGATTGGACGAGAGGCAAAGGAAAATAATTTATTTATAATTTTCTGGAATCTACAAGTTCAAAGTTCGTAAAAAACTAATGATAATAATTTAATATTTTCTGATAAAAATTGCTAATTTACAATTGCTTAAGCTGTTTGAGGTATATTTTATTTGAGTGAGAACAAAATTTAACTTGGAAAAATATACGATGTGTAAGTACCTAATAACAATAAACCGTCAGTACCTACCTACGATCACTATAATAGACAATAGAATAGATATAAGTATAAGAACTATTTATATATTATAATGTTATATCGGTCGCAAATACTTTATAATGTATAGGATATAGGTTATATAATAAATTATAAAATATATATTATATACTTATACATGATGTTTTGACACACAATATAGGATATTATTTTCGAAGATTCCTTTTTATATAAAATTCAAAATTTTCTTTTCGTATACATTTTTATTTTTTATTCATAAAAACTAATCCTGTTACTAGTAAATAGAGCTTGTTCGTCAAATAAATTTCTGTCAATATCCTATTACAAATACTAATTTACTATTTCAGGGTTATGGAAAATGAGGTTAGGTAACCTACCTAGATATTGGGCTGGAATCGAAATAGTACGTTCTAAGTTCAAACACTTTCCTTGAAAATTAAATATACATTCTATTATACAGGTTTTAGTCATCATCATTAAACAATAATAAATATTTGAAGATCTTGTTCACTTATTTCAGCAATATTCTTATAATAGAAAGTGTTAAATCATATTTAAAATTGAGTTTAAATATAATACATTATCTGTCTTTCAAAATTACAACAATAGGGTCGTAAAGTTTTTCAGTTCTAACTTCTAAGCACAACAATTATATAAATATTTAACCACTCAAAGGCCTTAAAAATTGCAGCATTCATATAGGAAACCATTATAATTATTAGTTTATGTACCAAACAGTCCATTCATTTTAAATAGTTAACGATAAAATGAGCACTTACAATCAAAATTATGGCTTTCTAATGAAGTTAATAATAAGTACGTAATACTACACGATAAAAACTATACGAGTGGTGATCAAATTAAAATAAATTTTCTTTGATTTTAACTAATAATATCGTATCTTATAATATGTAATGATTACAATGTATATCCATCATATTTTCTCTAACGGATGAGTTTTATGAAAACTAGCAGCTTTAATATTACTTATAATGCATTTTTTTTTTAATACTCGATTTAGCACATCCGATTAAGCATTCAGATCATATCCTAAGTGTCGTGACTTACATTATAAGAAGACATTTTAGTCTAATAGATTTAGAATGTTATAAATAATGTTTGATTGTGTAAAACTAATACTTGGTAATGTATTAGTATTTTTACTATACTATAGCTAGATAGGTATTACAAAAAAAAAAAAAAAACTGTTGTAAAACCAATATACCAAGTTTCATCGCATTACTCAGAATCTAAAATCGTATTTCGTTGATAATGGTTGTAAATAAATTGGTTACGGTTGTACTTTGGTGTTTATATAATATAAAAATGCGAGTGTACGCGCCCACGCGAGTATGTATATACAAACAGTGACAATAATATTGTTATAAACAAATCTTGTGGAATCACGATTTACAAAATGAGTCGGATCCACCAACATTATATGACTTTGCCGGTCTCCCTTATACTTTATTATTTTTTTCTGTACAATAAACTATAAGAGTTTTTCCAAATCGCGACGCGTATAAAAGATTATTTGAATGTCTACAACTACAATATGTAGGAACTACCGCGTAACATTCATTTTATGAAAAACGGATCGATTTTACTTTGTTACCACGTTATTAGTATAGACTATAGGTATACTAAACTTACGAAGCTTAACAATATTATCATATTATTATAACAATATTAAAACGGCTCATAAATTGCTGCAGCAGCTTTTCGAGTCTTTATAAATTAACCTATACGTGACTACATTATTATTAAACGTATAAACGGATAGTTTTCAATGAACATTTTGCCAGCTCGAGTGATAATAGTATAATATTGTCTTAGATAAATCGTAAATTTGTATATATTAACTTTTGTTGTAGATATAAAAGATTAATTATCAACAAACACGAAACGTACTGGCGACCTCCGACTCAAAAGGCCGACCTGATTGTTGATATTCTTATAGTTGTCCATATTATTGATAAAAATACAAAATACGAAATTTCATTTTTTTAAATAAATAAATAATCTGAACTTATTATAATTACTTGGATTGAACGATTTTGTATAAATACAAGATAACAAAAACATAATACAAATTGTGTCCCAGACACTATGAGAACACTTACAAATTACGAGTAATAACATATAATAGTTGGATAATGGAATATCTTGGATATTATACACTATAGTTAGGTTGTAGCCTCGTAGGACATTTTATACGGTCACCCAGAAAAAATTAAAACCCCAGACAGTTTGATGAACTAGTTCGGGTAGAAAAAAAGAGCGAATGTAAGTTCCTACACAATAAAAAATAGGTGCATGTGTAAGTTTTTACACGGTAAAAAAAAAGGACGTATTATGTAAGTTCCTACACTGCGTATATCATTAAATATAATTTATAAGTTATCAATATCAGTTATATCATATAATACTGTCATACATTTTAATATAATATAATATAATAATTCATTTATTATGTGGTTATAATATTTCTTCACTTACTCCACACTATTATATTATTCATATAGTCATCAGTTTGATAACTTATAGATATAATATTATATAAAATGTAATAAATATATATATTTTTTTTTACTATCAAAATGTATAAAAATAAAATGTTCAATGATATTTTTATTTTTTTAAGACAGTATCATCAGTTTAATAACTTATAATATTATATAAAATATGGTATATTTTTTTTTACATATATATACCATGTCTTCCGTCGCGTAGGAACTTACACATCACATATGTAGGAATTAGTGTATGTAATTATTTACCTGTTACTCTCGTATAGAAACTTACGATTCACCGAAAAAAATTTATACATATCAAATAATTTTTTATTAAAAAATACAGGTAGTTAAATTTAATATTCTGATGTTATGTTATAAAATAATATGATACTGATAACATATAACTTATCGGCCCATAAAGGTTTGTAGTAATTTTACCTGTACAAGTCACTTTTGAACACATCCAACGAATATTTGATTTATTTATTCTTAAAATGGTATAATCTTAACCATATTTAAAAATTTTTGGATTTGGTTCAGCAGTTTGGTTTTGGTTCATAGTGTATTTCAGAGTGTATAGGTTATGCTGTATTGTGTTATCAAACTCATGTCTCATACTAATTGCAATCACGATTCACGAACTGAAGTTTTGAGTACCTAATTTAATCTTATTTTGTAAAATATATTTCCCAGTTTATTTATACTGTATAAAGTGTCCGCGCTCGATTTTTATCAATTTATTTTAACCGTACAAAGTGACCGTGGTATGTAACTCAAACAAAAAATAGTACAAAGTGTCCGTTTACCATTATAGCTGAGTTCCGAATTATAATAAGCACTACATAAATTGGGTCTTGAATGTATTTCGGTAAGTGCTAAAATATAATAAATTTCGAAGTTTGTAAATTTGGTGAATTTTCGATCAGATATTCTTATTAACAATATAAAATTATTGTAATATCAAAAAATTCCGATTTCATAACGTTTATCCGTTGATAACCGGGTAATCAATGAAGAGTTGAAAAATATATTGTATTTGTATAGTAGGAATAATATATTAAACACGTAATAATTAATTAATATTAAGTAACATAAATTAGTACAATAAATGATATTGGATAATAGATTTAATGATTTGAATTTTAAAAAGGTTCATTAATTGAGGGATATCGACCATAACATATTATCGTAAATTTTGGGGAATCATAAATTATACACGAGAATAATAAGTAAAAAATTATACATACGTTAATTCCTTCATACGTGACGTGTGTAAGTGCCTACACGGAAAAAAGGTACGTATATGTAAACAAAAATATACCATATTTTATATAATCTTATAAATTATCAATCTGATGATACTGTTTTAAAAAAATAAAAATATATTTTATTTTTATACATTTTAATAGTAAAAAAAATGTATATACAGGCTGATTCTTTTATCAAACAACACTCATTATTTCAAAAAGTATTAATGTTTTTGAAAATATTTTTTTACATAGTTTTAAAATGTTAAAAAAACAACGTTTTTATTAAAAAATTATATTTTTAAATATTTTTATCCTTATAATTTTTTAATTTTTTTCCTTTTTTGAATGACAACATAGATTTTTAATTTCATATTCCAAAGCAGAATAATTTTTTAGTATTTTTATACATAAAAATCAAATTTAGGGCGAGTAGTTAATGAGTTATATGTATTTAAAGTTTAGTTGCGCGGAGTGGAGTGGTACGGGGTTACCGTATATTTTTTATAATATTATAATTATAATAGTTATCAAACTGATTATATGAAAATAATATCATTTAGAAGAATATAATAGAGTGGAGTAAGTGAAGAAATAATATAATCACATAATAAATGAATTATTATTATATTAAAATGTATGACAGTATTATATGATATAACTGATACTAGATTGATAAATTTTGAATTATGTATAATAATATACGCAGTATAGGAACTTACATATGTATTTTTTACCTACTATGTCTCGTGTAGAAATTTACATTCATCCTAAATTTTAATAAAGTACTACATCTACGTGCTAATAAAATGATAAGAAATTTATTATAATGGAACGATGGCAACCCGTGTGATCAACCTTTGGACGGTCGGTTTATGAACTGGTATCATTTTATCTGTGAACGAAATAAATCAACTTTAAAGAACTTGGGAAGAAATGACGATTCACAAAATGAAACAAAAATTATGGTACCACTATTATATCATACAATATTTGACGAAATATCGAAAATATCGAAATTACTACACCGAGTGCATCGATATATAATGTATTAAGATCAAACGACCCAACAAAAACGTATAATAGCTAGGTACCTAAAACAATCCCAGGCTCAACTAGTGTAAACATTTAATTTTTGGACTCAACTCATATGCAGCCTTTTCATAATATTACAATAGTTTTCTTTGCAGTTGATCTGGTTATGTAATATTAATATATTATACATAGTATATACGATCAACAGTCAGAGTTTACGGTTAGGTATAACAATTCACTGCATCGTCTGCATCTAAACCTTTATAATTACACATTTTCAGTTTAAGATATTTGTTTATCTTAATTTTTGTTGGTCTATCGAGGCAAAAATTTTAGTGAGGCTAAAAAAAATTGTGTTCGCACACATAGCATTACTTTAAATATATTATTATTATCACGTCTTCTGTCACGATATACGGCGCACCGTCGCGGCACACAATATTCGTGAATGTATATACGTAATTTTGTTACATAATAAATTGGATTTTAAACAATTGCACATGCCATGGTCGCAGACGAGGTCGTCAATATCGAAGTCCAGTTGTTATTATTTTTGTTTTCGGTCCGTCCATTTATTTCTCTGTCCTAATCGATCGAAAAATATACGATTGGGCTTATACAGATAGATAAATTATATCGACGGTGGGGATAAAAACAACAAAAAAAACATAATGGACAAGATTGCCGGCTACAACGGTGAATCAGCGATAGCGGGAAGAAAGCAGTACCGTAAGTACGGCGCCGGAACAGCTGACGTCTTATTAACGACAGCCGCCGTCGGGTCTATCTGCTGTTACGCTGTCGCCGCTGAAGTCTACGCACACTAAATGACTCGACTAAAATCTTAATAAAATATTTACACAATATGATTTTTATAAATTTCATCACTGTAGCAAATTTTGATCAGTAAAAAAAAAAATGACCAGTATAGATTAATAAAATGAATTAACTTATTATTATTGTGTACGATATATTTTGTATTGTAACGTAAAATATCAACACATTAGTTATCATATCAACAGCACTTAACTATACACATCTGTTATTTTTTGATATTTTTATTGAAAAAAATGTACGAATATGCCATTAAAAATCTAAACAACAGTAAAAATGGGTAGAGGTAGACATACAAAAAATAAAGTAAGTACGTAGTAAAGCAATTGATAATATTATACGACTCGTACAAGTTATAATATAGAGGAAGTAAATCGGACGGCTTAAACTTTCCAAAATGACTAAACAAACATTTTAAAATCTACGGTTAAGTTAAAAATCGTTAAATATAATATCATATATTGCCCATTATCCATTACTCGCCACATCATAATAGTGCGTGAGAACTGATTTCCTACTTTCTTAATATTTAGCGTTTTTATTAATATTATTGCACAATATGCGTAGGCGCTTAAGCTATACTATATTATTGATAAGCAGTTTATTTTAGTATTTTATCGTATATGGAATGGAACATGTGTCATCTCAGGATTGAGTGACGTAATACAGTATCTCGGCTCCAGTCAATTACTTATAGTGTACTATACGTATGTAATAAGTCTATTCGTTTTCAGCGAGGAAATAAAAAATAAGCTGGTATATTATATTGATATCTGTTATTATACCTATAAATTATGTAACCATCGTTCAAAATATCAGTCGACTGTCGAAATGATACTGAAATAGACAATATACCTAATATTTTAAAAAGACAATACGACAAATATATTTAAGACTTACGTCAGCAGTGTTAGAGAATGTCATTTGCTATTTTTATGTATATATTATTTTATAATTGTATTTATACATGAAAATAAAAATAATACGGAATTAAAATTGTGGTTCTAACTACTGACCACGGTGTGCGAAAATACGAATATAATGATTGATTTTGAACCTAACGCTGCCGAAGAAATAAAAAAGTTTTACATCATCGTTTTTTTCTTCTCTTTTTCTACAAAATGCGTTAAATATATTAAATAAGGAAGACGAATGAAACAAATGGGAACAATAATCTGCTACCAGACAGAGTATTAAATTTCGATTAACTTTAGACTTGATTGATTATAAACAAATCGAAACTTTCTTGTTAAGAGTATTTTGTACATGGTGGTACACATAATATAATAATAGCTATAATCACATAAATACGAACACAAACGTGAAGATTTATTATAATACAGTTAATATATAAGAATACTAGATTAGGCAGAAAGCAATGAAGTAAATCGTATATGTTCGAATAAAAACTAAACATGATGACTACGGGATATTTTGTCAATATGGAAAAAAATGACTTAGGTAGTAAAACCGTTATGATTTCGTAAAGTTCGTTAAAATTTCACAATGAATCATAAACTATAGTTAATGAACAATTTGTATACGCACCTATTAATTAATAAAAGTACTTAGTACATTGTCAAACTTGATATTATAACGAGTTTTTGTGAGACACATTCGAGAGCTTTTGATAATGACAGTTTCAAATCTCCAAATTAAATCATGACGCCCCCATTCGTGATTCAAATAGCACGTTATAAATTATAAGGAATGCTATTAACAAAAATTACTTTAACTGGAATTAATTGAGGTCCAGTTAAACGAGATACTTTATCATTTTGTATGTTAAGGTTTAAATATTTAATATAATTTCCATTTATTTAAAATTCCTCAAATCTTTTTCACAATCATATTATAATTTATTAAGCTAAATATTATTATACTAAAAAAGTATAAGTAAGTACTAAGTGGGCAAGTGGATATCGCTCTGCTGTATAGTAGAGATGGAGAGTAGGTCACTGGTCACTTTAATGGGTGTGTTAAATTTGAATGTAATGACGGGTATCATTGTATACGAAAAACAAATCTGAACGGAGATGATTTGTCAGTGAATGATAATAAGTTGGATATATTATATTATTACCTATATTTAAATTGTAATATATCGTTAGTTTACGCGATTTCGTAAAAAATTAAATTTCATAGGCTCATAAAATGTTTTCTATATTGACGCTGGAATTTTTTTTTACAGTTACTTGTAGGAAAACTTATGGATAACCTTGTATTGGATTTTTGAACCTTAAGTATAAATCACAAAAATTGTATGCTTTTTCAACTTCAAAATTCCTTGCAAATTTTCTCAATTTTGATATATTTCGTAAACATTTGAACTTTAAATAGTTATAAACAAAAATTGTGACTAACGATTTTTGATTTTTTTTTTTTTTACTACGATAGGTATTACTTATAATAAACCTTGTATTAAATTTTAAAGATTTTTTGGATAGCCAAATTTTTTTTTATTGGCATTTTAAGAAAAAAAACATAGAAAAGTCGAAAATTTCAATTGTCTATAAGTAGCTTAAAAAAAGGTCAAAATATTTTGAAAATTTAATCGTAAATAGATAACCATAATATAAACATTTGGTGAAAATTTCAAATATTTACAGTGATTCGTTTTTGAGTTACAGCAAAATCAAAAAATCGATTTTGTCAAAAAGTGGTTATGCGTAAAAATTCCCGTTTTTCCATTATTTTTTCAGGGTTTTTCCCGACGCTTTTGAAAACTACTGTAAATTACTCCACAGAGTACCAACTAGATGAATTTTCCTATTCAAAGAGGGGCTGAAGTCAAAAATCGAAGCATCATTACTACTCCAAAACGTGATGACAGACACAAAAAAAAAATAAAGAAATAAAAAAAATAAAAAATAAAAACACACATCATTGTAAAATCAATACATTTATCACTCCGTTCAGAATCTAAAAGAATTATTTTATATCAATAGGTTAGTATAGTATTATATTAACACAATCATGACAGATAAATAAAATGTTCTTGCATTTTTGGAAATTAAGTCAGTTATCATCCAATGATCTAAAATTGAATCGCAATCACATATATACTCGTATGTGTATAAAATCATTGACAATTTAGATACCAAAATTATTTAGAACCATATTTACTCTATAAAGTCATTGACCGGAACACTTTTGACCCGCAACCAAACCGTTTGTATGCCAAATTGTTGTACTATACATAAACTCCTTATATTCAGACTATTTGGAAGTTCTCAATAAACATTATTAATTTAGTTACGTTTCACTTAAGAATTCGATCTACTGTACGTTTATATCAGATATAAATCAGTGATTTTTAAGATATTTTGAACATACCATATATTATTATGTTTTTTAAATACAATATCTGTTATAAAATACTTGTTAAATTTATAGCAATATTTTTTAATTTTAAACCACTTAAGTTTCTATAGTTGTTGAAACAAACTGATATAAAAAATGCTTTATTTCTTAATAAGGTAATTTTCAGTACTTAAGATAGGTACTACTGGAAAATATGAATAAGTATGTTTTGATACTTTCTTAATATAGAATTTTTTAACATGCTAAATTAATTACTCAAACCAGCGATTACTAATACAACTTTTAAATATTTCTAAACAGTATTATTATTGATTAATTATTATATATTTAATTTTATTATACTAAAGTTTTGTCACAGTGTATCTTCTATTATGTATATGTACATAAATACAATTACAAAATATTCTATTTTCTGATATTATCTAATATTTGATTGTACTGTACTGTATACACAACTTATATTCTGTATACCATAGTACCAATTTAAGTACCTTCATTCAATAAACTGAATAAATATTATAAACTAAAAAAATATTATGTCCATGATTCTGTTTGATTAGGAAATCTTATATCGAAGGAATTTTTTTATAGTTTATTACTTTTTGGTAAATTAAGAATAGGCAAATATAATTTAATACTTAAATATATTATTTATTGTAACTTTTTTTTCTAGAAATTATTGTCTTTAATAAAACTCAAATTGTTATTAAACACTGTTTATTTATTCGAATTACAATGTGTTATATCTCTGTATTATACATGTACATATAGGTATAGGTAATAGAAGGGAACGATACGGAAATACATAATGCAATCGATTGAAGAAATTAACAAATTAAAATACGTTTAATGAAAAATGATTGTATTATAATCAGGTAAATATTCAAAATTATAACAAATCATGTAGTTATTATGTTTATTTGAATTTGTCAGCCACAGCTCATGATTTATCGATGTAATGATTGGTTTATTAACATATAATGCAAGGCTCCATAAAATGATGAAGAGTTTATGAGTATGGACCCTATAAAGTACAGCCTTACAATAATTCGATTTTCATATATACTCACATGGGGCTTATAAAATTATCGAAGTATAAAAGTAAAAAGTAATTACCTAATAAAAGGAAATTATTACATTTTAAAATAATTGAAAAATAAAAAAAAATGTTTTCTTTCCTACCTTTACATAGATAGTTTAACCACGATATTAAACTCTGTACATTTTAGAAGTAAGTATTTAACCCAATAATCATTTTATACATGAAGGTTTGTCTTTAAAAACGACTTTCAAATGAAAAAGTCTACCGGAGTTTGGCTTACACATTAATGTTGAGAAAATAGCCAATTGTCGAGTTAAATTTATTTCCAAGAACCAATTTATTGCCACAATTGGTAAGCAGTATAATAAAAAAACAATAGGACGTATAATAAACATAAATTATAAATACTTTTTAGCATTCTAAATATTTTTTCATTGTTGAATAAACTATTACGTTTGCTCAATTCACAAATATCGTCTTCCTCACTGGTGGTACTATATACGAGCAAAATTTCAAGTTTCATCTCCATACATTTTTTTTCTTCATAGAACTAAATACTGATATAAGCATTCATAAAACGTTTTAAAATAAAATTTTGTCCTAAAAATTATACTTTGATTAGCGTTGGGCTATTTCTAGAAATGAAAACTTGGTGAATACTCCAGGGAATGACTCGAAATATCGAAATTTCATGAGAATCAATTACTCTTTATTAATTCCGTTCGTATAACACTAAGAATTTCTAGGCGTACCGACCCTGTTACCCTGGGATACAACCTTATTATCTTGATTGTGTTAGATTTTGCTCCATTTTCGTCTACTATAATGACTAAAAAGTTTGTCGTATTATTTTATAGGTTGCCGTAATGACCATGTTCATTACCCTTCGTTTCTACGCACTCAGTCAAAGGGTACCGGGTGTAATAGGGATCCAAGGATAAAAGAACATTAAGAACCCATCAAAGTCTTGTCATATTTTTTCCACCGCTATAATATGTACGTTTACTAAATAAAGAACGACTTTTTCATCTCAAAAAAATAATATATTACGAATCAAATTGAGATATATGTATATAGGTAATTATATGTACCTATCACATAATAAATTACATAATTTTTGTTATAAAATTTTAAGACTTTTGCAGACACATCTACTATTATTGGTTGTCAAATTAAAGTACCTACATGAGAAATATGCATTTTATATTTCCAAATAAATTAATAAAAATTGTAGATTATTTATTCCTGCATAAATTTAGTTATGATTTAAAAATATTACTCTTATCAGTTATCGTACATATAATAATTACTATAAAATAAACTTTATACTTAAAACATTTTATATTTAATCAATTTCTTATTTGTTTTAGTAATACAAAACATGCTGCAAACGTATCTTTATTATATGCTATAAAATATAGAATCGATAATGAATAACAATTTAGTAATAGAAAATAATGGCAGCAATAATGTTTGTACCTACATAGAAAAAAAATTAATTAGTAGTTCTATAGAACTATATACGTATACGAATATCGAATATCAAGGAAAATAATTTTTAATTCATAAATGAATTAAGGGTTGGTCATATGAATCATATAATAATTTTCGATTTTAAATTCTGTGTTTGTAAATTAAAACATTGCATAATATACATATTATAAGATACTACCTATGGTATGTAAACTATTAGAACGAAAGAAGATTACATTTTTGGCAACTGAACTTTTTAGTCTACGGTCGTTTCCCTAATGTATTGTTTTCTTTGTAAATATTAATCTTTACATATTGTATTTTAAGACAAAAATTATTTAATAGCTTTTCGAACAGACAAATAAGATATCTATTGGTAAAATCAGAGAAACTGAAAAAATGTTATTCATAAAAGTTTTCAACAATTGTTTTCTCTTACTACCACTTAAATCCAAATTGAACGGTAATTATTATTGAGTCTTATGATAACAAATACAGTTTTTATAATTATTAATATAAGTTTTGTCAACTGTTATTATTGATTGTTTTGCATTTACTTACGTAATTTGTTTGAATAAATGTATTAATATTAAGTTTTTATCTACTTGTTAAATTTCAATGAATAATATATAATATACTTATCATAACAATAAATGTATTATTTTTTATAATAACGTGTTAAATTTTGTCTTTATACATAAATGATATAATATAATTTGAAATTCTAAATTTTTAATTACAGAAAATATAATAATATATTATATATATTCAAGTTTAATCATTTCATGTTTATTTATAAGTCGAAATGTATTATAGGATAATTTAACGTTTGTTTTTTAAATAAAGTAAATAGGATATTTTATGGAATATGTAGGTACTTAGTGCCACAGTAAAACATGTTATTCTATTGCTCAAACTTCAAGTTTATTTTTTTTTTATTATTATTATTGCACATACGTGTGAAAGTAGAAATTGACTACGTACACATACGGAATTACAACAAGTTTAATGTACATATACATAATGTTATACTAACTGTAATTTGGTACCAAGAGAAAATTTATAACAATTTTTTTTCATGATTTAATTTGCTAATCATAATATAATATAATTATGTGATTATGCAGCTTACACTGTTTCACTATTATTGATAAACTAAGGTTTACTTTTTATTTTTATTTTTTTGTTAATAAAATTATTCTGCTTCTGTGGTTAAATTTAGTGTGTATCGTGCATATTGCACATAATCGATGTATACTTGTTTAGTGTTGTTGTGCATAGATGAATAGATGAATAAATATACTTATATAATTAATTATATAAGTTATAATTTGTTGTTTATTCGGCTAGTTTAATTAAATTTACTTAAAATTAATTTTTCATTCAAATATATAATAATATGAAGGTTTTTAATTGTTTTTATCAAATTATCATATTGAGTTGTTATAATCGTAACACACATATCGAATCATATAGTATAATACTTTCATATATTAATGTGAACATTAATATATTATATTATTATAAACTAAATTTTTAGAAAAATGACTGTTACAAACAACAGTACACCTCAGTAAATTACAGATTTACTCATTTTTATCAAAGAATTGACACTAACTATATAGCATCTCCCGGTTCATAGTATCATCAATATAAATTTATATTACCTAGAACCAATTCTATACTTTGCTACAGTTTTTTTCAGTAAACTTTCAAGCACAATGCATTACTTATGATTAGGTATAAAATAAATGCTTTCACTAACTAATAAATTTGATATTGTATTCATTCTATAGTTTTTTGTGGAACTACATTATGCAGGTATGTTAAGGAACAAATACAATAATTTATAGGTACTTAATATATATGTATATTGTGTCACAGATAAAATACTGTATATAATTGAGTTATGAAAGTCGGTAAAAATAAAAAATGAAAACGATTATTTTTCAGTAAAATTTAAAGTAATTTTATGAACGTTTGTAAAATTAAAATATTATACCTATGTTGTAATATATTTTCAAAATTTTTTGAACAAAAAATAAATTATTAAAAACTTACTTGTTTTTGGTTTGTTTTGTTGTAAGAGTATGAAGTGAACTTGATTCTGATTGCATTTTCCACCTGTAAGAAAACAAATTATTAAACTTTGTGCTATCCCTAATTTTTGTTATTTTCGATATTAGTAATATATAATGCATGTATTTATCATCCAATTTCAGATTGGTGCCTTTAAATAATAACTATTATACCTAAATGATCTTGTACTACATTTTCAACAATTTTGATTCAATAAATAATTTTTATTGTACTTTATAAAAAAAAATTTTAAAATGTTAACATATAAAATAAATAATACTATAAACGTTTGATAAAAATTTCAAATATCTACGGTTCTTTGTTTTTGAATTATAGCAGAAAACAAAATATACATATTGTCAAATACTGATGTTGCATACATAAATTCCCATGTTTGTCTAGTTTTTTTATTTTTCTCAATTATCAAGAAAAGTGCATAATAGAATTGTTTACTTTTAATCCTCTAAAGTACAAAGTAGATTCACTTTCCTACCAAAAAATATATTGAAGTTATCAAATCAATGCATTTATTTATACTTCAATACCAAATACTTTTACTTAAGTATTAAAAAAAAAAAAAAAAAAAATACGTCTTTGTGGAATTCATATATTTATTGGTCCGCACAGAATCTAATATACCTACACTTTTTCATAGTCAAATTGTATTTCAAATTTTAGATTTTTATCTTGTACTAAATAATATATAAATAATGATAAAAGTATTAAATATTGTACTTAAATCAAACTTTCAGTAAACTTTAGTAGTAATATTGATGAATTACTTTTATTTAATAATAAAATAATAATAACAATGAATACTAAATAGATATCAGTAAATATTAAAATATTGGTTTACTCACTAAAGCAATATTAGGCTATTTTATGGATACGAGTCAAATATATTGTTGTTATTATTATTTAATAAAATAATAAAAAAAAAATTAATTATATTAAATACATAGATTTGTATTACATTTTTTTTTAAATTTAAAATCAGAAATTTAAATAATATTATACATTTTAACAAAATCTACTGAAGCAAACCATTCATGACAATCTTCGTGCCAATAAAAACAATTATAATATACTATACATTTACATAAACCTTTCTGTAAAAAATAACAATACATATACATAGTATGTTTTTACACGTATCACGAAGGAATTTTTATTACTTTAAGTTTTAACGTTATAAATATATACACAAACATTTAGGTACTGTGTAGTTCCAGACACATCTCGCGTTACAAATGCTACTTGTTTCTACTACCACAGATCAAAACCGAGTTCAATATGCTAAAAAGGGGTTTTTGGAATTGTTTACGGCGTAATTTTTTTTTACGATTTATTTTGTTTTTTATAATCATAGTTTTCAAGAGAGAATAACAAAATCGCTCCCATTTCAATTCATATACCGTGTTTATTATAAAATACATACATACTTAGGTAATATTTTTATATTTAAATTTATTTGGCAATGGTACTCATTTATATATTTATAAGTAACCGTTATACTTTTAAAATGTAGACACGAGGCGAGAAAAAAAATATAATATATATAAATTATTTATACACTATACAGAGTGGTCCAATATTTTATTTATTCGTTATTTTTTCATTAAAGTAACATAAAAAAGGAAAATCGTGAAAGATCCGTGTACTATAGATACTTTATTTTACTATAGTAAAACAATATAACGGTCGAGAATATACAATGAAAACCAATACAGTAGGATACTCTGTATAGTTTGTACATTGTATAATATATTTTGGTTTCACAATCCCTCTCTGTACGACTGATTACAGTTATCTCATCCTATAGTTATCATAAATTTCACCATTTGGAATCAGTGGTCGCTGATAACAAAACTTAGTGGAACTAGTATAAAAGTTTCAATAAGTATGCAAAATGTGTTTTTGTGCGTCGTAAACTTTTCTAAACATTTTGAGCGAAAAAACTACAGCTTCATACGGCAGGCGGACATTTGGTTGAATTTTTGGCGGGATAGCGTTATCTATATAGTAACGTGGCCGAGCCCTGATTTCTATTTAGATGTTCCACACATAGATGTATTATTTGAAATTTAGAAGAGCGGACTAAACTTCCAAAAGCCCTCACCGATAACCACCTTTTTGGCTGCAACGTCAATCCAATCATCAATAAATCGAGCCGAAAACCTTCAACCTTTCAATATAATCCATGTTTCGAAAATTAATCGTATTATACAAACATAATAATTAATATTATGTTGATGCGTGTATCTGGTAATATAGTACATAGGTACTGTATATACTGTGTTCGTATCGCAAGCGAAAAGAGTGTGATGGTAGATGAAAGATAAGAGCTTTAAACGAAAAATTATTGAAAGTCACGTTCAGAACTTACAAGTACGTATAAAGTATAGTCTATACTCTATATCAATGATTCTTAACCCGGAGAGCAAGCCCTCCCTCCTTAGGGAGGTGTGAAAGTTAAAAAAAAAACCTCAAAACATGAAAACGTTATTACTGATTATTTATATTTTATCGGGCATTATTGAATAATTATATTATCTATAAGTACTTAAAGAATACCGTTGGGAAGTTGGGTTATAAACAAAATTGATATGTATTATATACTATATATATATATTATATATATTATATATATGTATATAGCATGTATATCAGCTATATTCCTAGAATGCTAGATAGAAATAATAAATAAATTCATTAAACGACCAACAAAAAAATCATGACGGGTATATATAAAATATAATATCCTATATTAGTCATACTTCAATCTTGTAGTGGTAAGAGGAAGTGTGATCTCGTATAATAGTATGAAAAGAGACATGGTCCTTAAAAGATTGAGAACCTATAGTATAGACTAAGGAGGATTTTTGTCACCTCCGTGTGAAAATGACAGACAAGCGTATAACAAACGATAAATAATAATAACACAATATAGCAAGCACTATATTATTACGGTTACATGTTTCGGTGTGCGTTATCTCCGTAAGTTATATTTTATACCTTTATTTTATTCAACCACCAAAGCTCGTTGCATTACAAATCGAATTTCAAAAAATTATATAGCCGACAGACAAGGTGTATGTCACGTTTCCCACCTGAAGCATTTCTCGAGAAAAAATAATGTTTTTACAATTTACCATTACCCGCTTACTTATATAGCTATATGCAGGTATACGTCGCTCTTGTCGCTCTTCTTTTTACCCACTTCCGCCACCAAGCAACTTGTTAGGACTGCCGTCACTGTCACTGGAAGACGGCAAAATTTCTCACGACATAAATCCACGAACGAAAATATGAAAATTAATCCATCGACCCACCCTTTCCTTCCCGGCTCCGATATTACTCGGTACACTAAATGTGTAATGTGTCGTAGGATTTTATACATCAGAACTCTACACTATAGTTTTACATACAACATTGCATCTGCTGTACTGCTAAAACAGGAGCGTTTGATGTATAAAAAAATTAATAAAGAGAATATCTGTGGTTCATCATTATTAGCCAATGGTTATAAATTACTTATAATTGTGTGATTTGTAAATTTATCATTAAATCTGCACGACTCCGTATAAAACCATCCGAATAAAATCATTTTGAATTGTTAACATTAATTTATTATTGCATGATCCATAATGTAGTATGCATATTAATTATATTATATTTTGTTACCGTCTGAGCCCAATTACTACACATTATATAGTTAATGTTAGGATATACTGAACACATATATTTTGGGGAAAAAAGTTTTCCTTTACTAAATACTATATATATATACACGTTGCATAGATTCTAAATGTAGCAAATCGTTTTTAAAAGAACCAAATAAATCGATTGCGAAAAAGTAATAAAGGTGAAATTATGATCGATAAGCTGTGTGCAATAGCATTATTTTTAACCACCAGATATTTTCAGTGTCAACTGTGAGTGCACCCCGATTTGATTATTTGTTGTAGAATAGACAGTAGATTAATATTTTGTGGCTTTAGAATTATTTAATCACAACTTGTTTTATATTATTTATACTTCTGAATAGCGCAATAATGATTATTTATTTTATGTTTAATTTTATTGTGTTTATTAATATGTGCGTTGATGATCATTTTAGCTTCTGAGTGAATTACGAATGTATTGATTTAAGAATGATGAAATGTGTTATTCATTTAAAATACATTCTCAACAAAGCGATGAATGTACTTATTTTACAATGATAATGTGTGTTTCTCATGTTTTATTTTTGTGTCTGTCATCACCTTTTGGAGCATTAAAAATGCATTGAATTTCAACATTGAGGGTGATTTATAATATGATAGTACGTTGGATCTAATGTGCACTTTTTTTAAAGGGAGATTAAAAATAAAAAATGTTCAGTACTTTCAATAAAAATTGGGAAAATTTAGGGGAAACAGAGAATTTATACATAAAAACAGTTTTCGATCATTTTCTTATTTTGTTAGGAAGTAATAATCATATACTTACATACTTTAAATGTATAAAATTTATATCAGATTTTTCTATGCACAGTAAAATTTTCAAAATATTTTGAATCTGATTTTTTTTTTAAATTTATTATTGATAAATGTTGATAAAAAAATTTCCCTCGGTCACAAAAAATGTAAAATCTAACATAAGGTCTTTGTTTTGTTATTTATGAAATAATTTTTATAAAAATTGAACACAGAACATAAATCTATATTTAAGTTATTTTTTATTGAGTAAAGTTTTGAAAAAATCGTCAAAATCACGAAAATCTGAAAATGTATTGTAGTTGAACATCTTTAATAGTCATATCTACCTACCTAAAATTTGAAAATTCAGTACAATATTCAATTTAAGTTTTGTTTACAAGAATTATGAATAAATACTTTATACGATTTCAAAAATAATATTTATGAGTGTTTAAATATTGATATGGAATTGGAATTCGTGCAATGATATTTTCAAAATATCTTGATTTTAGAATTATTAGCGATATAACTATATATTATTACCGATTAATTATTTATAACCATATTAGTAATGGTAAAATAAATTACTTTAATAGCAATATAAGTATATTATAAAATATAGTAAGCAATATAGACTACCAGTCTTTGCTCAAAATCGTTTTTTGATTTGATTTATCATTGAATTCTTATTTTCTAGATCGACTTTACAGTAGACGGTTACCTACTTTCTCCATTTTTTTTAGTTTTTCCCAATTATTTGAAAAGTAATAAGCAATTTTATTTACTTTTGACCAAAAGTACTAATATAGGTAGTTTTAATTTGTAATTAGAAATCACTTTCAATGTTGAAAACTCAAGTAGATTAACTGCTATATAAACAGTTGTGGCAGACCAAGATTTTTTTTTAATAAACACACATAATTCTAAAAACGCAATAGATTCATCGTTCTATTCTGGATCTACAATTTCTTAGAAAAACTAACTTTTAAGTTTTAAACTTTAGTTATTGTATTCAATTATTTTGGTAAAATACATTTATTTCACTAATAAATGTATAATTATTAGTTTTTAGTTATTACAGTGTTTTTCGCTGTATAATATCATTCAATTCGAGGTATTGATAATTTAGAAATAGGTTTTGAAATCTTATATAGCTAGTTTTCTAAGTGCTTCGATTTAAAAATTCTTGACGTATAATAATTTGACAGTAAACTGCAAGTTTATACTTTACAATTTATTTAAATATAATTACTCCGTGTCAATAATATAGAATTACACAATTAATAGTTTATTTATGACATTTCTGATAAAAAATATTATACGATTCATATATTTTGTAATAATTATGTTTATATAATATAGTTTAACGAGTATTTAATATTATTCATTCGGTTACTTATCAGCTCTAAGTTCAAATTGATTTATACTTGTCTTTACTTTGAATAAAAATGTAATTTTTTTTTATCTTTTTTTAGGTAACAGGGAATATAAAATATTGAGTTCAATATATTAAATTTTTTTTTAAATTCTCCAATTTATATATATATATATATCAAATAAAAATTTTAGTTCATTAAAAAAACTACCCAACTACCTATTAAATTATAACTAATCATTAATAATTATAATTGGAACGTAAGGCTTACTCGGTGTACAGTTTTATTATAACAATGTATAAATAAAATAAAAACACTAATTGGATGTCCAAATAATGTCTTTAATTGCTGTATGACGTATTTATTAAATATCCTATTTCATAACAATTTATTCAAAAAGTGATTTTTAACGTTTTACTAATTACGTATATATTAAAAAAAAAAACTAGTTTTAATTTTATATTTAATGGATAAACATATTATACTCTTAATCTATATATGTATGAGAAAATTGTATACATTATACTATCATATTTCATAAGATAATTTCTTAAAATAAATCATTAAGATACGGCGGTAATAGCTATACATTCGTTTATAGAATATTTTATAAAAAATATCAATAAATAAAACAATAGGTATCATACATAGCTACATACCTACTACTTACAGATTAGTTTTATTCGAATATAATGCCCATAAGGTTATTCCATTTAAACAACTTATTTTTATAAAAGAGCATATTTTAAAAAACTTCCAAAGAAAGTTCTTCTTATGATAATATTAATGTGGCGACATTTTGTCTTGTGAGATATACATTGTCTGCATTGTCAAATGGTCTTACATTTATTTTTCAACCTGCTCTCCAAACCATTACGACCTAACACATTGCAGTAATTCCCTAGGGAAAATACAAATAATTTTGGAAATAAATAACAAACTTTAATGACCATCTTTGAACTATTCTAAAAGGATTTGACATGAGACAGGATTTATGTGAAGTAATAATAAAAAACCTGTTGAATCACCAAAATAACTCTGTTGAAATGATAGTTAAATAATAAATTTTTTTTTCAAACATTAGTCTTTATTAAGCAATCTGTTACAATATGAATAATAAGCTTAAGTAATAATTGATACAATGATATATAGACAGGAATAACGGATTGAAGAGACTTCCCAGTGGGGATACTTCATTAAAAGATAAATAATGATAAATCAATTTAAAAACTTCACATGAATGGTTATATTTTAAAGCGTTCTTGTAAATGTTTTTTATTAATTTTACTACATTAAAGTATATGTCACATCATTTTTGGTAGTATTATCAACAAAGGTCAAAGAGTGAATTTAAAAATATAGCTATTTTAAAGCTGTGAACTGTTAATGTCAAAGGAAGTCCATGGATAAAATAATATTATGTTTAATTATAAGACGAGCCACAGGTGTCTCTATATTTCCTTTTTTTTCATTATAATATAATACTAAATACATGTATTATTGGATAACTTGGATGTCTTGACATATATATATATATAATACTTTTTCGACTTTTTGTAGTAATTTACTATTCATATTTTTAATTTTATTATAATAGTCTTAAGACCAAGGTGCTTATAGTATTAACGTTGTTAAAAAAATTATACCTGGAAAGAAATGGGTAGACATAAAAAGAACATTTACGAGCAATGATCTAAACTCCAATATAGGGTTTTTAAAATTCTGAGTACATTGATGAATGTATTGATTTTATAATGATATTTTTTCCCCGTCAGTCATCACCTTTTGAGACAATAAAAAAAGATATTTAACTTTGAATATAATTTCAGCCAACAAATTGCATCTAGATTGTACTTGGGATGGGAGGAGGGAACTGAAAAAGTCCATGTACTTTTTTTTATCGGAAAAAAGAAAGTTAAACGGGAATTTTTTAATTTAATTTAAAAGCTAAACCAGTTTTCAACAAAATTAATTTCTTTATTTTGTTATAATTCTAAAACAAATGATTGTAGTAATCAGAAATTTTCACTAAATGTTTACATTATCATTTACTATAACTA
Source organism: Rhopalosiphum padi (assembly GCF_020882245.1). Taxonomy (NCBI): domain Eukaryota; kingdom Metazoa; phylum Arthropoda; class Insecta; order Hemiptera; family Aphididae; genus Rhopalosiphum; species Rhopalosiphum padi. The sequence continues at coordinate 39,345,140 of NC_083597.1, forward strand.
CTTTCTTTGGTAAAATTTTAAAAACATTTGACACATTTTGATCTATTTATAGGCATGATAGATTGTCGATTATTTTCTATAAATGTCAATAAAAAAATATTCTATGAGTCAAAATAGTAAATATATTAATATTATATAATTAATTTATCGTTTTAATAAAACAAATTGTAACTAATTTACTCATTGAAAACTTTTACACTGATATGAAATATATTATATTTAAATCAATTTAAAAATCGTAAATGAAATATAATTATTATAATTTTCAATAAATGAATCATTTTATTTTATTTTTAATTATCTTTCAGGATATAACGATTAAAAAATATATTTTTGTATTATTCATTAAATAATTAATCGCACTATACTGACTGTTATGATTAAATAATTTAAAAAGAATTTTATAATTTTATAATTTAAAAAATATTAATTAAAGAAACTTGAAAAATTCTACTTTTGCTTAAACTATTATTTTCTATACACAAAAACATTCAAAATATTTATAAGTTGGTACTTATTTTAAGCTATTTATACCACGAACCTATTCACTCATTCTCGAAAATTGGTTTAATAATAAGTACAGGCAGTAGTGTAGACAGGAGTTCTAATTGGGGAAGGGGATATATATACCCCAAAAAACTAGCTAATTTTCGAAAAAAAAAATTATTTTATAATTGTTAATCTACAATATTTTATCTATTTTCTTAGATTTATGTGAGATATATAAAAGATATATTATCGGTATAATATTTAAAGTATACATATATTAAAAAAAAAAGTCATGGGAATCCATCCCCCCCATAACCATCACGTGTCTACGCCTATAATATAAAAATTGTAAAAATATTACAATCGGTATCATACAACAGAGCGATTTACATCACTAAATATATATACATATATATATATTATATTAATGTATAATCTAAACTACCTCTTTATTAGCTTTTCTTAGGTCAGTCAGGTCAGGTTAAACTCATACAAATTAAGACCCGATTAAGACCTTAACAAATTAAACTTCGATTAACTGTTTTTAGTGTGATTAATTGCTTTTAGAGTTTTAGACTTAGACAACACTACCAGACAAGTAATAACTAACTCAAAACGTGATTCCGAGAGATCAACATAAACTCTTACGAATTACAATATGCTATTAAATGTAAATGGAGTAAACTCATAGTATGACTAACACGATGGTTACCCGAAATTTAAATCGATGTATGCATTATAAATATTAAATAGTTACTATTTTGATTATTTAAACAGAATATAGAGTATAATGAGTAGTTATAGCCGTAAAATTTCAGAAATCATACATAAATATCTTATTAATCATTATGATTTCAATAACAAATATTATGTTTATACTAAAGAATGAATAATTTAGGTTATATAGAAATCTAAAACATTTAAAAATTCTAAAAAAAAAATTGTTCGATAATAACTATAAATTTATAAATAATAATATATTTTAACGATACCCCTATACTGCAGTACTGTAATAAAATAATAGAATATTCACAAGGATAAACGTTAACATTTCAATTTTCAATACCTAATGCGTAAAATAGGTATATATAATATTTTGGTTTAATTTTGGATATGTTAAGAATATTTTAAGAATCAACGTGTATTACTTTAGAAGTTTTACAAAATGTAAAAACTATTTTATTTGTATTATATATTTATGTATTATGTGAAAAATGATTTTATTACATAGCTACTTCAATAATCACTATATTATTTTTTATAAGAGTTTATACTCTTACGTATATGTTTATGTAAGTACATGTATTAAACTAAAAAACATAAAACAATTAATTATGTAATCATGCTTAAGTTTACAAACTAACTATTAATAAAATATAATAGTGTTAAATAATTAACGTTGAATTTAGGCTGTTCAAAAATGTAAAGTTTTGAAACATGAAATTCTTTAAATATAACCACTATAAAGTCCCTTTATTTATTTGAATTTATGTTATATATATATATATATAACTATAATTCATAACATATTTTAGAATTAATAGCAATATAACATTTAAAAGGAAATTAAGCTAAAAATACTAAAATGTGAATCCATTGAAAAATGAAAATATGGAAGTGCACTCCGTCTTGATTAATAAAATTACCACTATACATGTTTTTTTATAGAACTATTAATAATAATAGCTGCCAACTTAAAATATTTTTCTTAGTTTTTTGTTTTTAAACATTTAAGGTTCAGGGTGAAACGATGAATGTATAAATGTTACAGTAATATGTGTGTGTCAGTCGTTTTATTTTCGTTTATCACCTTTTTGAGTAATAAAAATAATATAATCTTTAAATTTTAACTTTGAGGATGGTTTCATGTATTCAATAACAGTTTTCTATCAAATTGATTTCATTTTTATTTTATGTAATTCAAAAATAAATAACCGTAGTTAGGTTAAATGTTAAAAAATTAGTTATGTTAGCATTTTTAGACATGATACATTTATTAAGCTATGGATGGAAACACTTGAAATTTTTAGTCAATATTTATTATTACAGAAATTAAAAATATCTAATAATAATTATACAATATAATGTACATGATTATGTTTTTATATATAAATGTAGTAATGTAGACAATTCAAATTTTATCAAAAATAATGAATATTTTAAAGTTTTATAAGCATTAAAAATTTAAGTTTTTCTTACTGGAATAAAAAAAAAATGAGTAAACCACATACATATTTTTGGATGTTTTGTTCAAACTATGTAGTAAAATTGAAGGGTACTCAAATGTAAAATAACGATTTATTATTGTAATTAATTATAATTAGTAATTCAAAAAATATAAATCGCAATTACATACAATTTCTTACCATTGTAGGTATATTATTATACATAATTTTTAAAATATTTAGACTAATTTTAAGCTATATACATAGGGTGGGGCAGGGGGGAAAGTGCCCTCCCTTGCATTTCAAACTAAATTATATTTCTTACACCTTATAAATTGAGTTTTAATGATTTAAAATTGGCTATGTCAATGCCCCCCCTTGATTGAAATTCTAGCTACGCCCATGGCTATATACCTATACCACAAATAAATTTAAGGTGCCGTTCTACTGTGTTAATTTTGACGTATTATAAGTTAATAACATTCATCTATAATACCTACATAATTGTATAAATTAAATAATTATATAATATAATGACATTTTTGGCAAAAATTAGTTCAACATATCGAGTTACATATTGAATAATGATTTACTAAAAGTAACATAGATAATTTAAATAAAAACCATAAAACATTGTTGAATGAGTTGAAGCGTCAGCAACAAGAGATATCTCGCAAAATTGTTGTATACTATCACCAATTAATTTTCCTCTTATGGGGTATTTTTAAAATTATTTTATTTTTAAGTTAGTCATTAATTAATTGACTAACTTCTGTAAAATTTAACTTTTAGCACTTATTTAAACGTAATAAAAATGTAACCAGAATGTAAAATGGACTTAGTCACATATTAAATAATAGAGGATAAGTATACTACACTTTTTTTTATGATGTGAAATGTATAATTTGGGTTTTACAATCAACATATTTTAAAATGTTGAAACCGTTAACTATGTTCAAATTCGGTCAATCGCAAAAACTTTGTTTCTTTTGTAGTGTTCGTTGTTATTTCAGTACAATAGCCAATAAACAAATTAATAAGAAAAAATGTAAATTAAGATTTAAATATTCCCTAGAGTTATATATGGTTAAGAATTAGGTACCTACTATTTTTAAATTAAATACTATTACATGATTATTGAAAACTGGAATATAAAATATTAGTAAGATCAATAAAATGTATTAGTATAAATAACTTAAACAGGCTAACCTACATTTAAGTGTGATATTTATCAATCACTTAACATTTATCTAATTATGCTAAATTCTATATTCTCAAACAACAATTATTAATCTTACAATATATTATGTAAATAGATAGAAATTAAGACTCGTAGTTTTACAATTTATATACATACATTTAAAAACCGATTTATACTTAATGATAAATATAAAAATTAATTTTGTCACTTAGAAACTTTACTTATGGTAACCCGAAATGGCGTTAGTTTAAAATTACATATACTTTTTCCAACCGCCATTACCAATCAGTATTTAGTACAAATAATGTAATAACAAAATTATCTGAAATAGCATTTTCGCAATTACGATATTAGAATTCAATACAAAAGAGATTTATTTATTTTTGGAAATATATTGAATTTCGAGTAAGTGTTATTTTTGTTAATTCCAATAGTAAGAAATAAGAACACTCTAAAAACTGTATATTGTGGCTAAATTTCTAATAATAATAGGTTAATAAGTATACCACTAAATTATTTCAAGGTGAGGTAAACAAAAACAGTGTCTTATTAGTCCACGTATATCCTATTAGTAGTTTATTCGTTTATTATTATGAAAACTAACTTGGAGAATCCTTATAAAAATAAATAATGATTTTTATAACTAAATTTATGTGCAAAATAAGAGTAAAATGTACCAAATAACATTATTTTTTTTATAAATTACATGTAATGCAATGCACTTTGAAGTACCCAACTGATAAGTGGTAATTAATAAGCTACATCACTTAAACTTTTATAATATAACATCAACAATAATATAATTATAATGTAAGTAAAAGTAATATTATATATTTAATTTTACAAATTGTAAAATACATAATGGACGTGTTAAATTTGAATTCAATGAACTAGATCCTATAAATATCTAATACAAAATATTTGTAGTTCACAAATTCTGGATTTTGACAGATTTTGTAACAATTTAAACTTCAATTGCATATAAAAAAAATATTTTGCAAATGTATATTAATAATTTTATAAAGATATAAAAACAACTTATATATACTTTTGTATAAAATTTTCGAGAATTTTTACCTGTTCATAAATTATTGTTAATACATTTTTATAAAATAAAATAATGAAAGTTTAAATTGTTTATAAATAGCTCAAAATTAGTCAAAATAGTTTTATAGTTATACCTTTTGGTAGAAAATGACTAGGAAAATGAGATTATAAGCAATTGGTAACTTCAAACGCGTATAAAACTGTTCTCTAAAAGAAAATATCAAGTTTTCAGTCATTTGTTTTTTAATTATAAAAAAAATAAAAAAATAAATTTTTCAAAAATCAGTTTAGCATAACAATTTACTTTTTTTAATCATTATTTTGGTTTTGGCTCTCTAAGTGCCAACTAGATCCATTAGCTACCTAAAACCATCACAAAAGTTAAAAATCAAAACATTTTTTTTTTTTACTACCTCAAAAGGTAATGTAAAACAGAAAACACACACTCACACACAAACAAACACACATCATTGTAAAATCAATATATTCATTGCTCAGTTCAGAATCTACAAAATTATTTTAAATCTAAATATTTTCATCGCACACCGTCTGTGAAAATTAAAATCATCAAAAATGTTTTATTATTTTTTAATATTTTTAATAGTTATCTCCATAAAAATATTTAAATGAACGCCTTTTTTTTATATTAGTTTCAAATATATTCAATAATAGTTGTTTTTAATTATTAAAATGAAATTGTTGATACCATATTCTTGATTTAACTATTTAACATTATCTCTGTGATAAAAAAATAATAATAATAATAAAATGTGGGCGTTTACTTTTGATTTATGATTGTATATATTATTATAATATACATAGTGTATACATCATTATATACTTATTTTATTATACAAGTATTATATAATTTAAAATAAATAGTTTTATTTTGTTATTCGAGTGTGTATAATAGATCGACAATAAGTATATTATATCTATTCGAAATTCGTTAAAATTCTTAACATTTGTGCCTATTTATGATTTTTGATTGATAATTTAATTAGATGTAGAACACATAAAAAATAATAATCAATCATAAAACTGTGATTCTAACGAAAAGTATTAATTATTAAAACCCAATTTATAGGTATTTTTAATAAATGTTGGCTATCGTATTTTTAGAATGTGAGATAAGAGAAATTCACGAAATTTGCAAACTTTTTCTAAGGATTTCTATAAGTAAACATAATTTTGTTTTTGTTATTAAAGTCACACGTGTGTTGACGAAATCATTAAAGTAATGTATATAAATATAAACATACGGAAATACATACATATAGGTAACTCAGGTTAACTCAACTACCTACTTATGTCGTTACGAAGTATAATTATAATCATCATAAAAATGTAACAATTTAAAATAGTTTTATTTTAACTCTCTTAAATATGAGTAATTTGAACATAACATAAATGTAAATTATAATATTAAACCTTTTCATTCATAGATTCTACAAATTGTTCAGTAAACTAAATGCGTTGCATTTGTAGTAGATACCTAGTAGGTACCGAATTATGGAATAATTATTATCTACATTAAAATTAAAATTGTTATCAACAATATTTTAGGTATTTTAAATCTCAAATTTCTATTAAATCATGTACGTACCTATACCTATATATCATATTATGTGAATGATGTTTTATTGTTCATCTAATACCTAAAACTATATTATGAGATAGATACTTAGTAAATTTTCAATTGAATAAAACTGCATAATATAACCTATGTAAATTATTTATAATTTTATTATAAATAACTTATTAATATAAATGTTAATTATCTATATTAATAAAATACAATGTGCATATTTTATAATGATATAAATTTAGGCATTTTTAAATAATACAATTAGGTAGTTAGGTATCTGATAATTATACAATATTGAATATTGTATATATTATAATCGTAGAACAATTTATTAAAAGAAAAAAATATTGTACACTTGTACATATCTACGAAATATCTAGAAAAATATTATGGCCTGATGGATAATAGTAACTGGTTACTTATACACTTGATGTGTAAAAAATCCAACGAATTTTTTTAATTTAATCGTCTATTAGTATCATAACTATACCGGAAAAAAAATAAGAAATATCCAAGTTATAAACCCAAACAAATAAAAAAAAATACCAATCCCGACGAGTAGGTATTTATACGATTGCAGATTACATTGTTTTTCAGTGTACCTGTCTAATGGCTACATAACACAGTGCATCACCGTCGTCGGAGACTCGGGTGTGTTCATAAAAGCATTAGACATATAATTAAGTGCATGGGTTAGTAGAAAATGTCGTAGTTATATTATTTTTATTTTCTAAAACCTATAGGTACCTAACTAAAAAGTGAAAAAAATATTTAATTACTTACCTATATTACGTTGACGACGGTCCTAGAATCTTCTACGACGAATAATATTATATAAACACATATATTTTATTATGTTATTATTGTTAATTATCTTTTTCGGAACACTGCAAACTCGCGTACGGTAACGAAAACAACGACGACAGTAACGACGACGGCACACGGATGCAAACGACGTCCGCGTGAACTACCGTCGCGGCGACGGATTTCCAAGCTTTTGGCGGCCCATGCGGGATCGTCGTTCGAGTCTCGTTGCCGCGCGCGGGAGGGGGAGTATGACCAACTGTCTGCGGCGAATAACCGTGCGCGTTGCCACCGCCTCCGACGCAGGCAGCATTACGGTGCGACTGCGACTGCGACGGCGGCGTTCGGCTGACCGACCGCGGTCGGCTAAATAATAAATTATCATTATGTACATTATATTGAAAATTTATAAAAAAAAAAAGATATTTTATTCTTTATTATACACACGCGAGGTGCATAGTACAAGTAAACTTAAAATTAGTAAACAAGTTGTAAGAAAAATTAACAATTTTCAAGTGGGTCCTAGTGTACACCTGTAGTACACTAGTCGAAATCTTTCAAGATTAACACAGATCGATGATTATAATTTTTCAAAAAATGTCTGTAAAAAATAAGAACAAATGGTGAAGTAATGATGGTAGTGGTGAATGTAAGGTAAGTCACTTGAATAAACCATTTACCCTCCTCCTATTAAGATGTTTTATTTTATCTAGTGATCACTGATCTATAATATAAATACTAGGTACATCTAAAGTGCGTTAATATAATTCAATTTAATTGAGTACATATAAATTAATCAAATTAAAAACTTTTAATACAATATTTCAATCATAATGATTTGTGTTTTTTTTTTTTATTACTGTTTTTATCACTTTTTAGGACAGTAAAAATATTGGAATTTTTAACTTTGAGGATGTTTTCTGATAGAAAATTGAATTTAGTTGGTACTGTAGCGAAACAAAAGCAAAAAATTTCCTGTAATACTTTTCTTAATAATCAGGAAAAACAAAACAAATTAATGAAAATTGGAAATTTTTTCTCTAAACCTATTTTCGAGGAAATTAATTTTTTTATTTTAAAAATGAATAACCGAAAAAATTTGAAATTTTCATTGGAAAGTTTTATAAGCGTATGAAATTAAAAATTTCTAATGATCAATTTATAAACTGTGAGTATTTTTCAATAAAATTTTAATTTTAATTTAAACTTTTTTTAAAAATAAAATCAGCTTTTACACAGCTAATTTACAGTTTTCCTGGCATTCAAGCAACCTACTATAAATACTAATAATAAAATAAATTACTTTAATAGAAATATTAAAAACCACATAATGAAGTATACTTAGTTATACAGGCTGTTAGACAGTCTCCACTTAGAATCGTTTTCCGTATACAATAATAATATATCATTGAATTCAAATTTAACATACAACTATTTTATACTTAAGTTTATAACAGTCGTTAAATAAAATAAAAACTAACCATTTTTGTTTCGAATTATATGGAATATTGTATATACTATATTTATATTGTGATGGCATTTTTTAGTTTGTCAATTTAAGATTGTAAAGGATTTACACAATTTGAAAGTATACACACATGCGCTACAATAGTACGACGATTCATCCGAATGTATAATATTATGTTTGCTTTTTTTTCCTTTTTGTGTCGTTTTATTTAAGAATCAATTTAAATTTGAACCCTAGATAAAACGTAGGTTCAACCAATTCTATTATTTGAAGCACGTTTCAAGCTATGGTCGAGCTATATCATATCCTATTTTTATATTTTTTATTAATAATAAACAAAATAATGCGTTTCGTGATCTAGACGATTGTTGGTTGGCATAAGAGTGACAACAATAACCGTATCACGTAGGTAATATATATACGAGTGTATATAATAATAAACAATATTTGAAAAATGTATTCTTGTATAACATATGCGTGTATTTTATGCTCATTTATGGACGGAATAATTTGTTCCTCATCAAAGTTTGGCCAGTTTAAGCCCACTTTTAAAATTATCATGTATATATTTTATATATAGTTAAGACTTTACTAGAATATTAAGTAAAATAGGTATTATAGGTATTTATAAGTACCTATATAGAGAACTCATCGTGGCGTATTTATGTTTTTCCCATTCATAGGCACTTACAAATTGTCCACCTCTCTCTCCTTAACTCTCCTAGAATTATTTATAAAACATATTCAAATATACAATTTATTAAACTATCATAATACAACAAAGATATCTTATTATTAATAAAAATTAAAGTCTTCGTAATATATTTTCTTGCAATTCACAAATTAATTATATACTTTTTCATCTACTTTTTTCCTCAAAAAATGCATCAATTAAATTAAATCATGACAATTTAAAGTCGACAGCAAATCCACTTCGGTGTTCAATATTGCCGAACTATTGTAAGCATTTTCTTGTAATTTATACATAGGTACTATAGGTCCATATTGCATATAGGACATATTATGTATAAAATGTAGATAGCTTTTCAATTTTGAGCAAACAGTCGCAATCGTTTAACTAGTAATATAGGTATATCATATTGAAGGGGTATACGACTATATTATTATGTGATGTATACACAAAATAAGTTTCGTTACATTTGTGTAATATATATATATATATATATATATATATAATAGCTGACAAGAGTCAAGAACATTCATTTCTTAAAGTCAGCCGTCAGGTATTCAAAGAAATACTATTTTTAGACACTATAACAATATTAATTAAATAATTATTTTAATTTGGTAAATAAAAATTCTAAACTAAGATTTATATTTTTAATCGGCCAGCTAATATAATATTTAAATGATTATATTTTTATTTTGTTTACAATTAAGTTAATTCGTGACAGTAATGTGCCAAACCATACCATGTCGATGTTTATATAATTTTCAAATTTATTAGAAAATTACAATATACCTACCTAGAGCATAAGCGTAATTTTCCACATTGACAGCATCGTAAAGGATGTAATAGAACAATATATGTAGGTATTACCTTTACTGCACTATGCATAATATGATTTACATTATATTTATATACCAGCCATCAGGTGTTCATTATTTAATAAGTTTGGAAACTCTTAATTATTGTATGCATATTTCAATAGCTACACGGAGTAATAACAGATTACACTACTGTTCATGTATAATATAAAATATTTAATAACCTCATTAATTATATCATATTATCGTTTATCAGTCCCAATTAGTCTAATTACCGTTTGCAAACTTACTAAACACCCTGTTTCAGTGACGTAATTGAGGGGATGAGGGGAATAGATCCCCTCCCAAAGCCTTATTTTACTAATATTTTGCAATATTTATAATTTAATAGTAATCCAACTATAATATTATAAATAATTGTGTTCTTAAATCTTAATACAGTTAAAGGTTTTTTTTTAAGTGACACATAATATATTTTACAGTTTTCTACTGAAAAAATTGAATCTCAAAGCAAATTCATAATTACTCCACTGCCCTGTTTATATTTAATATTTATTTATAATTATTATATTATAAACCTGCAAAGACTCTCGATTCAATTTAATTGTTTTAATTTTCGTTACCTAACTTGTTGAAGCGTCATAACATTTATTTAAGAAAGAATTGTATTTATTTTTTCATTAAAATCTAAGTATAATCAACATCAATTAAAGCAATATAAACTAATTAAATAATTTATTAAAGTTGTCTACGTTTAAACTTACCAATTCTTAAAGTATCATTATCCTTTATCTCAATTTAAACGAAGCTATAAAAAAATTACTTAACATCGAGAATGTTTCCCTTTTAATTATAGAAGCAAGTTTGCTGAACTGCAAACAAGAAGTTTTGTTGTAATGAAATGATACAGTATTATTGTTGTATAATAATGAGTTGACAAAATGTAAAAACGATTTAAGTTAATATATTCATGTTTGAAAAAAAGATAGTACTATCACAGAATGGCTTCTTCTTTTACATTTTTTACCATGTTTTTTTTTTTTTCTTATTATGCCTTTGGGCACAGATTGTTTATTTGTAATAAAATAATTAATATATCGTATTAATAATGATGAGGTTTACGCGACAGTAATATTTCAAAAGTTTCCACCTCCATTGTATTGTATTTAAATAAATTTTCCCTGGGTTCGAATAGTTAGTATTTGGGTTTCATACGACTTGCTAAATAATTCACTTAATAATCTACGATTTAATTTTACAGAAGATAAGTCGAAGTTATTTATTTTTCATCTAAGTCATTTCAATCATACCGTTTACATCTTCATCAACATGATAAACGTAACATGCAGTGGTGTAATTACGGAAGAAGAATCTTGGTTCCGTGATTTTTTTTTTAAAACTAACACACCACATTAACACTACTATAGAAAATGTTATCGACATAATAAAAAAAAAACTGAATTCCTTATACCAATACCTAAGTAAGATAACGGGTGGAGAAAGGACACAAATTTTCTACATTTACCTAAAGTATTTAAATTCTTACTTTGCATATGGAACGGTTAACAAGACTGACAAAAGTATTTAGTATTTATATTACACGTTTTGTCTATGAGGTTTCCGGTTTTTACACGATTAATCTCAAAATACAATCTTTTAACTTCCTTACAAACTCTGAGCCACTTCCATGTATATACTACATCCGTTGTAAATGTAATCGCAGATGAATTCTTCGCTATACCTCCATTTATACACGTCGGAAATATCATTTTTCTCCGGAACCACGTCTTAAATTTTAATATAATAATATTCATACCTTACAAACACCACTAAAACGTATTGGTTATACTGTTAGTATACTAACATCTAACGTTCAACATGTTCTATTACAGTTATTATATTTTTACTTCAATTAGTTCACTAAAAATGTCCACCTTCAAAACTATGTTTTACATTGAGTAAATTTTAAATAGGCAAATAGGCATTTGTAACAAGTGTCTATTTTGTTTATACCACAGTTTACTGTTTAGAACTTGGGTAGGTAATTGGTGTTATGCTTACTTTTTTTTTAAATGAAATATTAATATTAGATAAAACATTATTTGATACATTATGCATATTAAGTGTATAAATGTTGGCAATGCTGATAATGATATACTTGTAATAGTCACATTTTGTCATTTATCTAATTACAGTTAAAATATATTTTAGTACACTGTAGCTATCGTGTTAAATGCCAAACTATAACCTTGAATTTTTCAACAAATATAAAATATAAATAAAAACCTGAAAATTATAAAGTTATAAAATATGATAAAAATATATCGCCATTCATTATCAAATAGCATTAAAAATACAAACAATTTTTCTAAAAAACTATCTATTATCCTTAAAGTATTTCATTATTAAATTATAAAATAAACTAATAAGTATATTAGTATTATCATAATTTATTTTTATAAATAATATTTTATTTAATAAATGGTATAATTAATACAGTAATATATAATGTATCTAATATATATAATGTATTTCTGAAGATTATTCCTATATTATATTTAAAATATTATATAAATTATAGAATAATTGTGTAGGTTAATAAGTACATAGTACATTGTATTAGAATATACAATTAATATATTAGAACATTTATAACAAATCTAATTATCGAAATTTAAATTAAATGTTAAACAATTGTGAATGATATACAATATTATACATTATCTACTTATACTTATTCAACAGTATTACCTTCATCCATGAATGGGGCGTGTCGATAGCAATGATATTATGTATCTACTATCTATTATATCTATATAATAATTAACAATTTATAATGTTTACTAAATCTATGCTTAAAAACATATCTTACACCTAACGGGTAGTGTACAAATAGGTAAAAACTAAGTATAGTACCTATAACTACATAATCATTCAACTATCTATAAATATACCAATGATATTAAAATTAAATTAAAAGTGTTTTGATTGTAAACCGTTTTGAACTTCACCTTAATCATTTCATTTTACCTTGTAATCAATTTTAGATTTTGAGCAGAGCCATGAATGTATTGATTTTACAATGATGTATTTTTTGTTTCTTTCTGTCATTACCTTTTGGGACGGTAAAACTGCTTCAGTTATCAACTTTGGTGGTGGTTTCTGGTGTAAAATTAAATCTTAATAATACTTTAAAGGGTGAAAACTAAAAAAATGTCTAGTACTTTCCTCAATAATTAAGGAACACAAAAATAAAAATTAGGAAAGGCTGGAATTTTTACGCTGAACCAGTTAACTTGTTAATATAATAGAAACTAAAATCAAAGTTAATTATGTCATTACAGTAGGTGGAACTGTGTATTAACTACATAACTTTTTGAACTAAAGGGAACATGGAAGGTAAATTTATTCCTAGAATTAAAATCCGAGGCTTTGAAATCAATTTCTGATAACAATTCAGGATAATCTATTAAGCCATTAATTAACTAACCTATACACAAATACATCATTAAAATATTTTCTACGATGAGTGACTAGCGATATTAGACCAATTCCGATGTCTTTAAAAGCCAATTTATACTAAAGCAATATGAAGAAAACGTATTTTTAATTTCTTGAGTTTTCAATTTAACTGCGCAGAAACGGATGTTAGATTACTGACCCAAATTTTAAAATCAACCTTACCAATATACAGTAAAGTGCAATAAAACAGTTTATATATTTAAATTCAGCACAGTTTATTTTCAAAAATCCAAGTACTCTTAAAGCTTTTAAATAAATTGAATTAATATGTGGACTAAAACTAAAATCCTTAGAAAAGATTATTCCTAAGTTACAAACTTGATCCACTTGTATAATTTCTTCATTTTTTACCATTTGGGTGTGATCTATCTGATAAAAATAAAGCCATGACAGAAAAGGTTTTCCAACACCCATTTTTCTTAAGATCACCTATTAATTTGTTGTGGTCAACACTGTCAACAGTGTCAATTTTTTTTCCCCAAGTCAGTATACATCTACTTGTTAACGACTGGATGCTTTGTTATAACTAAAAATAAATAACCATAGTGTGCTAGAATAACAAGTACTAAGTAGCCAGAAATACGTTTTTCCAGTATTTTTCTAGTAAAATTAAGATTTTGGACATTTCCTGCAAATATATTTCACGTTTTTATATCTGTGAACATGACAGATTAGTTTCTAAAATATATATATATATATATATATATATATATATATGTCCCCAACACCACAACCCCACGTACAAAATTAAAATTAAAAAAAAAATTTGGCTAATATTTAGCATGTATTTGTATGCCAAATTTTGTATTTAGCATTTTTTTTTATTTAAACGTAGTAAAAAAAAATATGGGTGGGGCACATTGTTTGCTAAATTGTTTCTAAATTAATATTTAGTATGTAATTAACACGAGTTTGTACGACTAGATCATTCCCATCATATAAATGATAAATCCGTCTTCCGTAACCACATTCCACATATTTCCCAAGTCCAACACAAAAGTGATTGAATGGTGTCTATCAAGTTGCTATCAGCATACTATTCTAGAGCTAAATTATAGTTTAAATGGGCTTAATTATAGTATAAAAAATTTGTTAATTTGGTTGGACCATTTATTGAATTTACTTGTGCGCTTGAACTTGACAAATCCACAAACACACCCGGGATCATCGGCACATCGTTCGATTCCGAAAAGAATATGGATAAATAATTATTTACCCGGATTTACTAGATTTTGCTGATGTATGTGATATGTCTTGTTGTCTTCAGGCGTTTTCTCCAAGTTTCATGACTCAAATTTGGCGTCAGAATCAGTCATTTCCTGTCTATACAAAAAAAGGTGCAATATGCATAACAACTTTCGAGGCTGTGCCTTCGTACAGACTAAAATATTATTATAAAAGGTAAGCTTATTTGAAGTATTAAATGTTTATTTGTGACATTTATATAGTTAACATATTTCAAATATCTATAAATATAATATAATAAGTCATTTATGTAAATTGGAAGACAAAGAGATGCTTCCCGCTGTACATAACATGATGATGATATATTATAATATATTATATATCTGTATAGTAAATAGTATCGATTTTTTTTTTAATTTTACTAAAACTGTACTAAAACCATAAGTGTTATTATTAATCAAATATGTTTTTACAAAAATGTACTTCGAGGTGAAAGCTTTTCCGCCTGTTATTCGTAAATCACAAAATCCCATCTCACGTATACCAAATACGATATTTTAAATCATTTTATAATGGCGTCGTCCGGGAGCCGTAAACGATGACTTAGACAATGTCGTCTCCGCAATTCCCGTACGTCGCGACGCACACATGTCTACAATTTACCGCGAGTTCTCAAACGGATCTCTTTTTAACACTAAAATAAATCATACCTCAATTTTGGCCTGAACACTTTGTCGTGGCATGTTTGTTCAATGTACCGATCCAAGCACCACGTGTTATGACAAATAGCTGAGAATGTTGCCAAATGTTCGCTATTCCCTATTTGTCAATGACGGACGCGATCCGCAACAAATCTGAAACGCAATTGTAGTCAGCACTCGGCCGTTACCACATCACTCTACTCGTGGTTAACAGAATAATCATGTTCGCAAATCGCAATGTTCGTAAAACATTCGATCAGGGAATATCCACTATACACTTATTCATAAATGTATGTGTTAACGAGTGACTTTAATATCATAAGAAATATTCAACAGTAAATATCAAGTAAAGTAGGTACTTTGTCGTATTGAATGAATGAAGAATATCAATTTGTATTTCTTTATTTTACACACCATTTTTATTGTACATTTGAGTTTTATCCATGGTGGTTTTTGAATACTTGTTCGGCCAATAGTCAATATACAAGAACTACGTATATGGTATATACCAATAAAATGTATACGGTAAAAATAATTGATGTTAATAAATATAATTTAGAAACCAATCAAGGTCAATATTATATAATTATTACTATTATATTATACTGTATATTATATACCTATTATATTCCAGATATAATATAATATTACGTCTGTGTGCAATATTCTGGTAATAACGCCAATCAAACGATACACGACTCGTGTCAGAAGTTAAGTGTCCGAGTCCAAGTATGATTATTATTATTCAAAATACACCGGTGAAGATGTTGTATTTTAATATTTTATCTATATTTTCCAACTATGTTCATATAAAACTTACTGTACTCATAACTATGTCAATGCCGTCGTTTGAATGTATTTGGACTTGAGTGTTAATTGTCTGGTTACTAATTTATATAATTATAGAATTCAATCAAACGCTCATTTAAATGCAAATTGCACCCACTCTTTATTACGTATATAGATTACTATTTATTGAAAAACCTCGTGGACCAAACACACTTTTACGTAATATAAATTAGATAATTTGATTTAACAATATATTATGCTTACGGCGTACCTATATCATTATAGTCATTATATCCTGAATTCTATTCCCACACCTAATGAAAATTTGTCACTGTCAAAACACTATTTTCGTGTTTTATAGGAAATTGAAAATTAATACGGTACATCAAAAAAAGTGTTGAAAATAAAACCAATTTAAAAATAAGTAATACGCGTGCAAAATTTCTATAATATTATAAAAAAAAACCCAAATGGTTCATTAGTCATTACTTCGACGAAAAAAGTGGCTCTTATTTCTTAAGATAATCAATAATCTATAGAAAATAATTATGTAAGTATTTAATTAAGAGCACAATAGTAAAAAAAATGTTGATTTTTATGATATATAAATGCATATTATTATATTGCTTATTTAATAGGCAAAAAAAAATAGGTACATAAGCCCGATAATATTAGAAAAATAAACAGTAATACAAACAATTAACAAAGTATATGGAATAGAAATGTATACATAAATTATTAGGTACCCTAAATTGTTGAATCATATTGTGCTACGGATAATACTTATGGCCTTATTAGGATATAAAAAAGTATGTAATGTTTGTTATGATGTTAATTTTTTAATTTGCTCATCATATCATCATGTTATTATTTTTTAATGGGTTTATCTTATTTTATTAATTCATACATTGAGTTGAGAAATAGGAGTTAGTATAAATATACATTATGTATAAGCTTCTATAAAATAACTATAATTATTTATGATTTAATAAGAACACAATACATAAAATTATTGTGACCGGGTATAGTGAAGTTTATTCAATAATGATAACAAAATTGGTTAATTAATACATTTTCCTAATAAATGTTTCAATGTTTGTCACCAATTATTTACGAGAAATAATGTACTATACAATTTATTGTACCATATCTAGATAATATTATAAACAGGGTCGAATTTATTGGTGGCGTGGGGGGGATTTACACCCCTCCCCACTTAAGATACCTGGTTCATTTTAGTCGGCAAATCGGCAATTATGATTTTATTATGTTGTATGATTATATTATATGAATATTCAAATAATATTTATTATAATATTTAGTATAAAATATAATAAATATTATATTTGTTTTTGGTAAATAACTTGTATTTACAGGTAACTATCTGCCTGCTGTTGGTCATCAACATACCTAACTAAACATAACATATTCTCTTTATGAGTCAACACTTTATGATTTATACACCATCATCAACTCACTTTGTATATAATATACTACGTATATTAAATAATATTTTTTCTATGCTGCTGGTGATCTATATTTATAGGTACAATCACAAACTATAGAAAGTTTCAATTCGTCAAAACCTATTAAAGTAAAGTCAAATTCAAATTTGATTTATTGAACATAGAATTAAATTTATAGAATATACCTAAAATTATAATTTTTATTTTATTGTTTTTCTTTGTTAGTATCCAATAAATTGTTAACAAGATGTTAGTGCACTGTTTGTTTTCTCTCTCTGACTTATGAACAACACAGATAAAACACATTTACACAGAATCATTATTTTTTTGTTTTTGAGTACCAACCTAATCTTATAGGGTAAAATCACTTATTACAAAAACGATAGAAAATAATATTTTTGAGGGTATGATATATCGATTTGTTTAAATATTGTTTCAAACAGTTTAAACATTATTGAAAATTTCCAATTTTTTTTTTTTTTTTTTTGAAAGTCAAATATAAAATCAAATAATAATAAAATATAAAACCGATATTTAATCGCTCGAAAATATTATCATCTATAAATTTGTAATGAGTGATTTAACTCTAAGACTACTCAAATCATAATAATTTTAAGTGAAAGTATTTATCTATGTTGCGGGTGGGGTCTGAATGAGAAAATAATTTAAGCATAAAAATGGGGTGAGAATGCTTAAAAAATTACCTTATATTTAGTATACTTATATGAAACGTTTTGTGCCGGGTGACACGGAGCAATAACTATTAGAAATACGTTAATATTTTACAAAATTCTTCTATTTTTAGATAATAAATAAATAATTAAATTTCTAAGTACACAGAATTGTTATTATTATAGCATTATTGAATAATAATTCTCCTATAGTCTAAAAATGTTTCAACCTGGTGAGACATACATATATTAAATTGTAATCATAATAATATTTGGAAAAAAGTTCCAAATAGTTCGGCCACATGCCTATTATTATGAATTAATTTGGGGTCCGGCCGCCTGGGGCCCGGGGGTTTTTTGCATCCATGCATCTATAGAGTTTGGGAAAATAACTAAACCAATTATAGTAGAATTTTTTGGCATTTCTATTTAATAAAACAAGAATGTTTATTGTTTAATGTAAACAATCTTTTAAAAAAATAAAATATTATCAGGCTAAATTAAAAATAATTAATTACGTTATACCGTGTGAAACTATTAGCACACAAACATTCAGTTATTATTATAATATTATATGAATGCTTTATAATATTGTTTATTGATCAAGCTTGTATAGAATTTCTGTCATAATCTTTAAATTTTCTTTCATATTTTATAATGTCTTGCATTAATTCAGTTCATATACAATAATAGTATTGTTTATATTGGTTTATATACGTTTATAATACAGAATAATGGTTATAATAATGATGAACCCTATTTATTAATAAAATTAGATATTGCATTATCGGAGAACGCGTAACTTATTCGTAGAAAAACCAGCGAGGGTGACTCTCATATACATACACGCACAAATCGGTTAAAACAACTACTGTTCAGGAATCAGGATTCGTACAATATTTCCGTCAAAAACTACTAATTTTTCATCAATCAGTCCGATCGTTGTATTGGTGGAATAACACTTCTGAAAATTAATTTTAATTCAGCGTTAAGTATACTTAAAATCAGTCGGGCACTTTTTCAGTTTTATTTAATAATAATTGTTAAACAATGCTACAACATTTAGTATTTTTCAAACAATTTAAATCAAATTTGTGGAATTTTAAGATCAAAATTAAAAAATGTAGTCCGATCGATCTCAAATATACTTTATGCCAAATTCATATACATTTTCAGAAGTCTTATCGCTTCAATACAATGATCGAACTAATTGAAGTTAAATGGGTAGTTTTTGATGGAAAAATTGGCCGGTATTCAAATAGCCGAAGAGTTTTACATTAAAATATTAAATATACGTCTATATGATCAGTAAATTTATAGTTAAAAAAAAACAACAACACTCAACAGTCAACACGTATAAAATATAATGCAAGATAATATTTATCATTTTTTAGTATAATAAATAATATTGTAAGATATAATAAATATTTGTGGTAACGCCCTACGTAACAGAAATAAGGTAAAGCAATAGAGAGGACCCCTACTAAAAAAAGATTGATCCTTTGAATAATTAATGAATTAATTCAATCATAATATTGTTTAAAGGATATACACGATATGGAATAGGACACGCTATAGACAAGAATAATATCACTCTGGAAGAAAATAAAAATATTGTATTACCAAGCGCAGATGTTAAGTATGTACCGGAAATTGAAAAAAAACATAAATAATTTGGATGTGATGGACGAAAAAGAATATGATGAAACGGTTCTGGAGACAGATAACTCCATGCCAGAACCAAATCTAGGCTAATCCAATTACCTACAATGATTCTATCATATGGCGATAGGAGTTGTGGGATACAAAACTTGGTATTGTTCTATGCGAGTAATAATGGATGATACAATAGCGATTAACAGTTCGTACAATTAAAACATTCTTGCCATCACGGCAACCTATAGTTTCGACATTACAGGTGTTTGTCAAACATTTATAGATAGCAGTTATGGTGAATGTGTTTTGAAAGTGTGGGTAAATAATCGCAATTGTATCACCCACGATTGTAACTTACAGGGCAATTTGTAATGTAAATACAAATGTTCATTGTAGCTATAATACAAATTATATTTCAATTACATTAATTTACATAATATAATAAAAAGGGACTGTTTTTAATGTTTTTATATTTTTAGTCTTAGTCTTAATGGCATGTGCTGAGTGTTGACTCTGTTTTACAGACGCGTAAGATATATTATCAAATGTTGAGTTCATTCTATTATTTTTTAAATTACAGTAAATTGATCAACTATGTATATACAATTAGTGTACAATTTAAAAAATTAAGATTATTATCTAGGGAATTTCGGAGTGTTTTATTGATATTTTAAACATGAAGCAAGTTATGTTATTTTGAAAATCTGCAAAAAGATTATAATTTTAAAATATTAACTTTCTTCAAAATTTAAATATCAATAAAACTTTCCAATATTCCCGAGTAGGTAATAATTATATCTTTACATTTTACAATATATAAATTTACTCTAGTTTTAAAATAACATAATCAAATTAATTATTCTAATTATTGAATTATCCCCCCCACCCCCATCAATATTTGCTAGCGCCAGCCAGGGGCGTCGTTTGGGGGAGGGGGATCATGGTGTGCGGTTGCACCCCTTACTTTTTAAATAGTTCCAATTGGCCTACACCTTGATGAAATAATGCACGATTATTAATATGATTTAAATTAAATTGTATTTTAAATATTTTGATTTTTATATTGACATTTATCAATATTGGTATACTGTCAATCATGATTATAACTTTAAATTACATTGGGATATACACAAATATTGTGCTATACATTTTTATTGTATATTTTAGTTTTTAAATTGATTGTTAATATTTATGTTAATGTTAATGCATTGATTCGGTCTATGATATATGGAAATAATTGGAAGCAGAATAATGTGCATATACGTAGTACTTCTATTTTTATATGGCCTGGTGAAAAATGGCCTGCTTGATACTTCGCACAACCGAAAAACCCAAAATTACGTCCCTGGCGCCGGCCCTGATTATAAATTATTAATATTACATATTATGTATTTTAAATTGGGTTGCATAAAAATTGATTAATTTAATGGACCAATAAAAAATTATAAAATCATGTTTTAGAGATTATTAGCTATTGATTCATGAAACCCAGAATTATTATTTTAATTATTTGTTTTATTTTAGAGTTTCATATTTTGAATTTATCAAATATTTTATTTTGTATTCTTCACATCTATTATTTCAAAATGCAACAGGTGAGTGATAAATAATAATAAAAAAATATAATATTATTGCATTATAATTTTCCAAAAAACTTTCAACAAATAAATTAAATACCATTATCAAGACCTCTACAATAAATATATTTTTAATGATTCAGATGAAGTTGCTAATCGTAATTTAATGATCACAAACGGAAGTAAAAAAACTATTCCATGTTTGCAGAGAAAAAAAATAATACAAATTTAATATCTAAACTAGTTCTTTAACTAAAATAATTATTGACTCTTCACTCTTAGTAATATTGATCGACT
The DNA here is from genome assembly GCF_020882245.1 of Rhopalosiphum padi. NCBI lineage: Eukaryota > Metazoa > Arthropoda > Insecta > Hemiptera > Aphididae > Rhopalosiphum > Rhopalosiphum padi. The sequence continues at coordinate 39,367,275 of NC_083597.1, forward strand.
TTTAAAAAGGTTTTTACCAAATAATTTATTATACTTCGTAATTAAATGTTTGAATTATAGTTTATACTCACTTGAATTCATTATCAAATAATTTTGTTTACCTGGCTAGGCCATAATCACCATTTGGTTGGATAAGATTATTTTAAGTTAGCACAGTTAGGTTAGTTCAAGAACTTTTATAAGAAATAGAATTGTTTGTTTATATTATTACATCCTTATATTTAAAATATATTGTATATAATATTATAAATCATGAATTGTTAATGTTAGTATCGTCAAAACCAAACTAATTACACCACAATTATTGCAAATAAAACATATTGACGTTATTTATCTACTAACTAATTATATTTGTAATTCAAATTGTATAAAATTAATTTAAAGATGTCCTCGCATTTGGTTTTTTCTATTCCAATCACGTACAACTTAGTAAATTTGCATTCAATAGAACAAAATTTGTTGTTACTTTTAATATTTGAAAGAATTGAACTATTATTAGGGCATTTAAATTTAAAGAGAACAGCATTATATGTGTAGGTAACTACTAAGCATTATGTAATATATTACAATTTTAAAATAATCATTAATTCATTATATAACCGAGAAATTTAAATATCGTAAAAAATCAAAGTATAAACATAGTTAGTAGAAATTTTAATTTTGATTTTAGGTAGCGCTATGTCCTTATTCTTTTGTAATTGGTATGTAATTTATTTTATTGTAGATTCATATACCTTCTCTTGGGATAGGCTTGAGTACAAAAATAAAAATAAATAATAATGACAGTGAAGCAATAAAATATGACGTAAAATTCTTGCGAAATTTAAACAACTGTTGAAAATAAACTAAAGGAGGAAGCTACCCACCCATCCCCCTACAGGAGTCATTTTAGAATACCTTTTTTCAGCCTCTCAAAAGAAAAAAATTGAAACAATTGTGCTTATGACCTTATACCTATTTTTTATTAGTTACATAGGTACTTTATTACTTGAGTGCTAATATTATTTAAAGCGAAAGAAATATAGGAACATTAAAATATTGTACATTATTTCCACGATAAACAAAACACAGTCAGATGACTATATAATACCACGTGCAATGTTTATATATATAATATGTGTGTGTGTAAAATACTAATAATTGTGCATAAGCACTAAATACTTTCGTGAAGTATACCTTTATGGTTTTAACTGCGTTTTTCGCATAGATTTTGATATATTTCCGATGTTATGAAATAAACAACATATTATTATTACGTATTTAATATATATACATATATAAACAAATTTGCGATGTTTTAAAGTAGTCATTAACATTTTTTGCATGGTTTGTTTTATAAATCTCATTTAAACGGCAAAGACAATAATATAATGTTTATCTTACTAACCCTTTGAAGAGCAACGTCGTAGAAAAACGTTTAACAAAAGAGTTGTTGCGAGTTGTAACGCTTCGGTAAATATGTGCACGTCACAAGTATACGAATGTGCTGTGTGCACCATTACTATTACTGTTTGGTAAATGTATGAATTTATGATAGATCTTTTTTGCACTGCATATTTTTCAGTTGCTATCCTAATCTCAAGGAAGTGTCTTAGACTCTATTATGTGCTGCCATCTATTATCTTCACAGTATCAAATACAATCAATTTATAATTTATTTACAATAACAAAACACAACAAAATATATAGTTGTGAGTTGTTGATTTTTTCGTATCTTTGTAAATATTATGTTGTACGGCTATATATTTTTGTTTTTAGTCAAATTCACGTATTTATCACTTTTAACGTTTTCTATTACGAAAGTTACGTTTTAGATAAAAATAAAATACAAATAAATTTTGGAATTTTTTCTATATCAATAAATTATTTAGATTTAGTTTTTAATTTGTATTGTCAGTTGATCTAACTTGAACATTATCGTTGATCGTTTGTTTTTTATGAATATTTTATCATTTGTATTTAAATATTATTTTTAATAATGTGATGGCATATATTTGTATGGTTTTAATAGTTATACAATCTTATCCCTGATGATGAGCTGCAATAACCAAAGAACTGTTGATGGGTTTATAGTTGCCTTAATCGATAATTTTTTATCGGCACTCGCAGTTAACCGGCACTAAAAAAAAAATTATATGATGTGAAATTTGTTGCATATGTTGCTCCGTAAATTGCATGTACTTTCTAATAATTTCGTACGTAATATTGTAATAATTAAGCACACCAATATATAAATACACAATATTAATAAATTCATCAATGCATTTATAAAAATATTTTTCGTTTTAGGATAAAGCAACGACCTCGTTAATTCCGTTCTAGTCATTTATGTCACATTACACCATAAGCATGGGATATATGCACTGCAAATTTAAATATCTAAAAGGTTTTTTTACGTAATGGCTTTGCATATCGATTCATTGTCGGGAAAATAAGCTTTTATGTGTAACAGTAACATATTATTTATTATTTATTTATCGTAAATGTGTATTGTACTGTATAAACATCCACAAAATAATTGTTATGACAGCGTATAACATATACATAGAAGGTAGAACATGCGGAAATTCTTATTTTATATATTCATATAATATATTTATATATTTATATATATATATCAGTATGACAGTATGACTGTTTAATGTTTACTACAGAATATAAAACTATAAAACATCACGTTTCTTCGACGGTTTTTAATTACATCGTATATAATAATATTTTTATTATTTTGGTGGTAATGTACTGGGGTTAAGACCACGTCGATAGTGTTGGGCCAAAAAAATATTACAGTTAACTGATGATTAAAGCTTATAAAGATTACATTTAAAGTGTATACATTTTAACAAAATAAATATTAAATATTAAATTTATTGAATTTGTAATTGAACTGGTTCTGCGAAATCCTATAATATCGGCCGATTAGAATTGATGAACGTCGGCACTCGCTGGCTTGTGATAAACGACGGATTTCCTATCTAAACTTCGAGATGCACGCACGCAAAAAATATTCAACAACAAAATGGCTTCCTTGATTGAAGATAACGTCACCAAAAAAGCTATATTACACGATGATATCCTTGATCTCGATTCTATCGTAGGTGACATACTGAACACCATTTGTCAACAACATTACAGATCATGAAGACAAGACAGTGGAAACCGTGATCGCTTACGTTATGGAGGAGCTGGTGCGATCGGTCTGCATGTGAGTCTTCGGCTGGCGGAGACGCCCCATCTGAACAACTGCCGTCCATCGAAATCTCCGACACCGGAACCGCTGCAGGACTCGCGTGTGATAACCTCATGTTGGTCAAGTTACATGAGGTAAAAACAGTTTTGGCTAGCAAATTGTTGGTTTGAGCCGGGGGCACGTCTGTTGTATCTATATATCAAAATATATATTTAGTTTTATTTATTTGAAACAATTATTATGAAGGAAATAATTTTGACATTACGTGATTCATTTTAAAAGAGCTTGACCTTTTGGACGATGACGACGGCGACGGTGGAGACTTTGGCACGAGGCGAGTGACGATCGGAAGTGAGAACACGGACGTCGGCGCCACCGGACCCACGGGAACTTGACTTTCAGACGGTACGTGACTCTGTGGGCATACGCCGGATGCAGACACGCGGCCGACAGCGACGGGACACCGCCGTTGCGAAATCTACGGTAAGCGTATTACAATATATTATCTGGACCACGACGCAGTCGGCTGACTCTCTTTTTCCTTCAACAGCAATCATGCCGGCTGTGTCCGTGCATCATGTCTTCATTCTTAATTTTTTGTTGTTTTTTTTCGTGATTCTGATATTTAATATGTTGTGTAATTTACGTTTAATTTTTTGTTGTTATTTAAATATTAATAAAATTAAAATGTATTCACACATTTTTTTTTATTTTTTTACCGCATAAATATATTTTTATATTTTATTGAGTGCCTAATCAAAAATAGTTGTAACTATTACCTATATGGTGAGACTTCGTGATAATACTATAGATCGGATGTAAGATGACACATGCTTCTATGATATATATAATATATCTTATATATATTAAAATATAAATACTATAATGATATTTCACACCATTACAGATTACATACACAAGCATCACGTGCTGTCTGTTAGAAAAAAAAATCCTAAATCGAATAAAAAAAAGTACTAACACAAAAACCATAGCTATGTTTGTATTGAATATGTATGTGTACCTACTTTTTGTACGTACGACATACTAATTGAATTTTCTGAGCCGGATAGGATATCAAAATGTAATATAATATATTATGTGTGTTCTTATAGCTCAAATTACTTTTACCTCGAAAATCGGACATTCCTACCTATTAATCTACATATATTTTAGGAGAATTGACGAAACGTCCATTCCGTATAGTATTATAGTATATAATTTTGCATCTTCTTCGCGTATAGTTGATAAATACGAATTATACTTTTGTTCAAACACAGTAATTCGCTAACTATATATTTATAATAATTAGCTACAATCAAATAGTCTTATTACCCCACAGGACTTATAATAACAACCATTATGTGCAAATACATGTTTTTTTTTGTGTAAGTTTTATTTACAATTAACAAAGTTAATAAACAAATGTGATAAAACTATAAAAGTAATTATATATAGATACAATTATTTTTATAGGGTCACCCATTTGTTTACACTTCATAATACTTTGATTAATAATTTTATTAAACTATTATTAATAATGCTATTATATAATTTAAAAGATGTCCCGGCTTTAGTTTTAGTGCCTACTATAGTCTTGTAAGATTAACCTGACTGGAAAAAAAATCATCTATTTTTATAATGAGAGTAGAACGATAATAAGGTAGTTAATTTTGAAATTTATACAAGCAAATTTAGTTTTTACTGACAATATTCTATAGATCTTTATAAGTTTATGGTTAAAAATATAAAGAGGAGCATTACTTAATTTTCTAAGGATAATATTTTGGTAGATTTTAAAATTGTTTACTTTAGTTTTTTAGCACTTTCTTATAAATTCATCATGAAAAACAAAACCGTTCATCAGTCTTTTAAAAATAAAATTTGTTAATAAAGTAATTGTTCAAATTTTTGTATTAAATATTTATAATTTGATTTAAATTTTTATGTGACAATTATATGTGTTTTTTGTATCTGTATACACAAAAAAATCGTCGAAAAAATGTTTTGAATCGTAACTTTGAAAATAAGATTTGGATAGAAAATCAGATTTATTTTATATTTTAAACAGGTAAAAATCAAAATTTTCCAATATTTTTCTAAACTAGGTAAAATAAAAAAAAAAATTAAAGAAAAAACGGAAGTTTTTATCAAGTTTTTGATCAATTAGTTTTTTTTAACTGGAAAACAAATAACTGTAGATACTTGAAATTTTCAAAAACTATTTATATGATTATTTTCTATAAATAATATAATTTTAGAAATATTTTGACTCTTTTTGACCTATTTATAGGCATTTGAAATTTTTAAATGGTTTTAAAAAAATATTTTGTTAAAAATTATTTGTTGGCTGAAAATGTTTGAAAATTTATTACGAAGATCTCATGAGTTGTTAAATTACTTTTTAAAAAATATCAAACAATTGTCAGTCACGATAAATGTTTAAATTTAGAACTTTGATAAATCTTTTAAAATTATTTTGTAGTTAGAAATGCATAAAAAATTTTTATATCTAAGATTTTAAAATTTAGTACAATGCTTATTATAAGTTTTTCAGCTTAAATTAAAAATTAATTTATTCTGAAAAATCGAATTAATTGTTTATGAGCGCTTGAAGTTTAAATGTTTACTGCATAGCAAAATTAATTACTTTACCTAATAACAATATCAATATATCATAAGAAATAGTCGGCAACCGGCGGCTCGACCAAGTATTATATACCAACGGCCCGCTTTAAAATCTATAGAATGACAAATTTTTTTTTCTTATTCATTTGATTATTTTAAAGTTTTAAATAGTATTTTTTCATAGTAAATAACTTAAGAATATTAAATTTTTATTTTTGTCTGGCCTGCGAATTCTTTTTAATTTGTGAATGTGGCCCGCGAATCCAAAAAGGTTGTCGACCACTGTCATAGAACATAACATAAAATAAAATTATAGTAATATAGGCTGATAGACCGTCTTTGCTCAAAATCGTTTTTCGTATACAATGATGATGATTTATTAATAAATTCAAATTTAACACATCCATCACAGTGACCCACTCGACACCTATCATACAGCAGAGCGGTACCCATGCTTTCCCCCTTGTTTATTTTTTTAAATGTAATAGGTATAATGTATTATTATTATGTATAAAATAGTTAAAACACTTCCAAATAAGTTAATTTATTATAATGTTGATATCCGTCATATATCAAAATATAATATCTTTGATTTTAAATCACTGCAGAGAATTTATCCAATAACTAAACAAAATATAAAAAACAAACACAATTAACAAACCAGACAACTGCATTATATCTACATCATAAGTTACACAATAAATTAGTATTAATCTTAATATATTAAATTTCTTAGTATAAACCAAACAGCTTTGACAGTAAAAAAGCTGAAGAATTTAATTATTTATTAAAATGATGAAACACTGAGGTTTATTATCTTTGTCCCTTGCGCGAAAAATATAGCAAAAACACGTTTAAGCTGATCGATCATAAATAATTGAAGAATGTTTTTATGTCGAAAACATCTATTACACAAATGAGTTATGAAACCGTAGTAGTTCTTAAAGGATTTATTTTCTTAACATATATTACCTATTATATCCTAGGAAAAAGTGCTGGTAGGTAACTACAAGGTATAGCATTTAATATTTATAAAGTCTCTATAAAAAAAATAACAAACGCAAAAAGTTTTATTATTTATTATATTTACTTTAAACTTACGTCGAATATACTTATAAGTCATAAGTTATAACGATAAAAAAAGCCAGTGAAAACAGGAATATTATTTTTTTCTTTTATAATATGACCATATAGTTTAACGACAAATCGACCATTCGACCGTGTATGTTTTTTTGCTACGTCATAAATGTGCGAGAATTATAGGTTCATTAAAGGATAATGAACCATAAAAATAATTTTTAAGTGTCTTTGGCCTCCTATAATAGTGTATACGCTTATTGATTATATTATAATAAAGATATTATTCGTTTCAGATTCCAAAAATCGGAGTAAGGGATTTATATATTTACTATTTACTTTTGTATTATGTCGAGTATAATATTTATTTAGTTTTTAGAGTAGCATAAAGAATTGAAAAATTTCATAAACATATTTAGAATTCAAGGGTTTGGAAAATTAATACAGTCCATATAGAATATACATAAAGTCAAATCTCATAAGAG